>NC_142943.1:22487111-22717111 GCF_046866305.1 Octopus bimaculoides
ATATACAGATATATATATACAGATATATATATACAGATATATATATACATATATATATATACATATATATATACAGATATATATATACAGATATATATATACATATATATATATACATATATATATATACATATATATATATACAGATATATATATACATATATATATATACATAATATATACATATATATATACATATATATATACATATATATATACATATATATATACATATATATATACAGATATATATATATATATATATATATATATATATATACAGATATATATATATATATACAGATATATATATACATATATATATACAGATATATATATACACATACATATATATATATATATATATACACATACACACACATATATATATATACATGTATATATACATATATACATACATGTATATATCTATATATATATATATATATATACATATATACACACATATATTTATTTTTATTTATTTATGGGTTTCAGCCAAGTGGCTGTGGTCATGCTGGAGCACCACCGTGACTTTCCGTCTTTATGCTGTGCTCTCTTCATGTTCCTTGCATGGCTCTTCTCCTCCACCTGATATAGTCCAATCAAGAGTTTTGATGGCACATCTGGTGTATAAGAGAATTTGACATCGCTGCCCTAAACTGTGTCTCATTTCGATCCATTAGTTCGTCTGGTATCGTGGAGAGGAAAGCGTCGAGTTTTGTTTCGAAGACCTCTATATCCAAGTCTTGCAGGTCTCTGAAATGTTTTGGCAGTGCATTAAAGAGCTGAAGTCCTCTGAAACCGAGCCTGTTGTAGTACCTTGTTCTTATGTGAGATGCAGTGGACGGTACCCTTGGTACCATGCAGTGGCGACCTGTGCAGGCATTCCTGTAGTACTTGATGCTAAAATTTGGCACCAGCCCTTCCAGTATTTTCCATATGTATATTATTACATATCTCTCCCGCCTATGCTCCAGAAAGTAGAGACCTAGTGCCTTCAGTCGCTCCCTGTAGTTCATCTGTTGGACTGTGGTGATCTTTTTTGTATAGTGACGCTGAATTGCCTCGAGTTCTGCTGTCCGCTTGACACTGTGTGGTGACCACAACTGAGAGTAATAGTCTAGGCGGCTCAGAACAAATGTCTTCCATAGAGTCAACATGACTTTTTGATCCCTTGTTCGGAATGTCCTCAGTATCCACCCTGCCAGTTGTCTGCACTTTGCTGTCAACTTGACAATGTGCATGTGAAATGATGCATCACGACACATGTTGATGCCCAGGTCTCTTACTGTTTGTGGTTCTGGGATTGCAGTACCTCCAGGTCCTGTGTATGCCAGTTGGGGGGCACTTGTGGCCTTGTAGCACAGTACTTGAAATTTTTTTGCATTGAATTGCATATTATTTTGCTCTGCCCACTCATATATTGCATTTAGGTCATTCTGCAGACTTACAATATCATCAGGATTCTTTATTGCCTGAGATAGTTTTGTGTCATCAGCGTAGCTAGTGACAGTGGCTCTCCGAGTGACCGTGGGCATGTCCAAAAGGGCCACTATGAACAGTAGTGGCCCCAGGACAGTTCCTTGTGGAACACCGCTCAATATTTGTGTTTCCCTAGATAGTTCTCCATTGGCTGCAACTGTCTGACTTCTACCATTCAGGAAGTCATGCAGCCATTCTCCTAATTTACCAGCTGTACCAAGGTTTCGCAGCTTGTGACATATCAAGCCATGATCAACTTTGTCAAAGGCTTTTGCAAAGTCGAGATATATCACATCAACATTTGAATGGTCAAGTAGCTGCTTCAGGACCCAGTCATAATGCTGCAAGAGCTGCGTGAGGCAGCTTCTACCTGGACGGAAACCATGCTGGGTCACATTCAGCAAGTCATTTTCTTCTAGGAACGCAATCAATCTCCTTCTGACAATTTGTTCCATGACTTTGTTAATATGTGAAGTCAGAGAGATGGGCCTGTAGTTCCCAGCCTCTGCTCTGCTTCCACCTTTATGGATAGGACATATGGTGCCTTCCTTCAGCTTTTTGGGAAGTTTACCACTTGCAAGGAAACTCTGGAAGAGTATCCGGAGTGGTCCTGCTAATTCTTGTTTACATGACTTTGGGAGGACAGCTGGGAAACCATCGGGGCCAGTTGCCGAATTTGAGCTCATTTCGTTTATGGTAGCTATTACATCTTCCTCTTCAATGTCAATGTAGGTAATGGATGCAGTCTTTTTCTTCTGATTGATATTGTCAAAGAAATCAGCTGGGTTCTTTATCTGCATGTAACTCAGAGGAGAAGTGAAGACACTCTTGAATTGTGCATTGAGCACTTCACTTATTCATGTGGGGTCCGCAGTCAGTTAGCCATGAGGCAGGAATAGGGGTCCTATTTTATACTGTGCCGTAGCAGTCTCTTTTGCAAATCTATAGAAAGCCTTGGGGTTTGTTTTTATGTTTTCTACTGCTCTCTTCTCCTCTGCTCTCTCCTTTTCATAGGAGAGTTTAATCTTGTTTTCTATTTGTAACAGTGTTAGTTTTAATTTAGCCCTTTTCCTATCCTCCAGTTCTCTATTTAACTGGTTTGAGACATTTGTTCTGTGTCTCAAGGATTTTCTTGTCTCTGGGAATTCTATTGGCATGTTTGCTGGTCTTTCTTTTTGGCACGTATTTGGCGCATATGTCTTGTATAGTTGACATAAAATGACTTAGTTTGAGGTCATTGTCTTGTATAGAAAGACTATCATGCCAGTTTTGATTTCGAATCTCTTTGCGAATTGACTTCCAGTCCGCCCTGTGGAAATTCAGGTTGGATATTGCTGTTAATTTTACACTGGTGGGTGACCACAGCTGTGAGCAGTAATCCAGGCAGCTGAGGACGAATGTCCTCCAGAGGATCATCATGGTTTCCTTATCTCTGGTTCTGAATGTTCTCAGGATCCATCCAGCCAATCGTCTGGACTTTGTTGCCATCCTGGTAATGTGCACTTGGAAAGAGGCATCATCACTCATGTCGATACCTAGGTCTCTCACTGATTTAGGCTCTGGGATTGAAATTCCCTGCGCACCAGTGTACTCTGTAAGTTTCATATTCAGTTTTGGGCGTTGGTAGCGCAGGGCTTGGAATTTTTTAGCATTAAACTGCATGTTATTATCCTCAGCCCATCTGTAAACTGAGTCCAACTCCTGCTGCAGGTGTGCAACATCACTGGAGTTCTGTATTTTCTGCGAGACTTTCGTATCGTCTGCGTAGCTTGCAAGTGTGGCTATCCGGGCACTTGAAGGCATATCTGAGAGAGCGACTATAAAAAGCAATGGTCCCAAGACAGTGCCCTGTGGAACACCGCTCATTATTTGTGTTTTCATAGAGGTGGCTCCATTAGCCACTACTGCCTGACTTCTATCTTTCAGAAAGTCATGTAACCACTCTCCAAGTTTTCCAGCTATGCCAAGATCATGCAGTTTGTGGTATATCACACCATGATCCACTTTGTCAAAAGCTTTTGCAAAATCAAGGTATATTACGTCCACATTTGAGTTGTTGAGTAACTGCCTCAACCCCCAGTCATAATGTTGTAAGAGCTGGGTCAGGCAGCTCCTACCTGGTCGAAAGCTATGTTGGGTATCACTCAGCAATTTATTTTCTTCAAGGAATGCAATTAGTTTTCCTCTGACTATCCTTTCCATGACTTTGCTGATGTGTGAAGTCAGAGAGATAGGCCTATAGTTTTTGGCATCTGCTCTGCTTCCCCCTTTATGGATTGGGCATATTATTCCCTCCTTCAGCTTGCTTGGCAGTCTGCCGTTTGTGAGAAAGCTCTGTATAACAGCTGTTTGGATACACAGTTGTTAGTCCAGTGTACCTGAGCCTTCAGTAACATTGACTCAATGCTTGTTGGACTAGCTCTGTCCAGCACTTCTTTGTTTGTTCCTCTGTTCTGCTAGCGAATGTCCATGATCCTGTACAATGCTCTTGTATGAAACTGTTCCAGCTATTTGATGTGATGGTGGTATGGGGGTCCATGTTTCACATCCATAGATTTTGTTTCTGTGTCAGTAATTACTTTATGAATTCTACTACAGATTTTGCCATAAGAAATAGGTCAACAGCATAAAGGGGTTCCCATAGGCATATAATTTGAATCTTTTCTGTTATGGTATGGTGACGACTTAGTTTTGTTAAACTCCCACTTTTGAATTCATTACTATACTCATTACTAGGTCTCATTTCGTTGACTGCATCTCTGTATGTGGCTTATACAACTCTCACTAGCTACTTGTCTACTGTAATCTTTCTTAGTGCCTACCAAATAAATCACAGAGCATGAAACCTTGTGAAAAACCATTTCTAGGTCAAGAAATTCAAGTTATAGGAGTTTTTTCCTGGGTAGATACTCTTCCTGCAGCTGACTCATTAGGATAATAACATCAATAGTTGTTCTTCCTGATACAAAACCAATTCTTATCATAATCAAATGTGCTATAACTTTTCTGGTAAAAGAATACTTGTAAATAAAAAGAAGAAAATGCCACACATACATACATGCATAAGGAAATCTAAAAAGGTTAAAATAGGTCTGAACTCAACAGAATATTTGAAATAATATTGGTCATTAACTAATATTGTCTTTTTTTCACTGCATGATTATATATATTTGAATTAACTGCCCCTACATTCAGTATATTATCACTAATTTGACTGTCTGTCTTGTCCGCTTGCTTGCTTTTGTGCCTGCCTGCTCACCCCCCCCCCCCTATCCATCTGTCATTAGGGTACCAATGGATAAATATATGTATGATGTATTATCCATATAAATTCACTATGAGAAATTAGGCTCAATAAAAGCCTTTTCTGCTGAATAGGAAGAGAATCAAACTCTTTTAGTTCCATTGTTAAGTAACCATTCATCAGGATCTACTTTGACACCATGGTAAGGCTCTCCTTAATCAAGCATGGCCTAAAAATAATTACTGGAATAGCAGTACAGTGTGTGTTGTGAATAAATAAATATATAGTGTCTCACTGTGAAATTAGGCTCCATAAGGTATACAAATTATGATGAAATGTTAATTAACAATCATTAATCCTCATCTCAAACTGTTTACTTATTTGCAAGACTAAATACATATAAATGTGACACCACATATTTATTGATTCATAACCCATGCTGTATTGATACTCTAGTTCAAATATTGTTTTGTACTGTGGTAAAGATCGTGTGTCTAGATACATATTATTCATGATAATTTTAGTTATATTCTGGTATATTTTTTTTTGTTTCAGGTTTCCAGACACTGGGAGAGGAGTATGTGAATATAATTCAGGTGGACAGTACACTGCGAGCATCAGTCTCAACCATGGTGAGTTACCTTACTTCCTTTTCCTCCCCCTCCTCCTCTTAATTGTGGCCATAAGATTGTTTTCTGCAACAAATGTATTTATTTTCCTTGTGAGGATGCCTGTTAACACTTTCCATAAGAGGACAAACAATGGGTTGGTAATTGCCCTTTGATCTATCTTTTATCAACAATACTGTCTTTACCTCTACCATCCATTCTGGAACCACATCATTTTGTAGGCAATCATCTAATTGCAAAGCAATTCATTCATGTGCTGACCTAAACCACTTGAGCCAGTAGCCTTGATTCCATCTAGCTCTGCTGCTCTCCAGTTTGGCAGTTTCAGTACCTATGCAATTACATCCTCTGTTGTTTTGGATACATGACTTTGCCTTTGATTCTCAGGGTGTTGGAGTTCGGATCTCATGGAATAAATCCACTCAGCACCATGGTTGTGGGTAACCTCTTGCCCCCATATGTTATTCCAAAATTGTCAGGTTTTCTCTGTGTCAGGGGATATATTACTCCTAAAAACTGCCTCTGGTTGATTGTGAATAATCTGTTTTGATGGAACTGCAATATGCATTCAGTGTAGTGTTGCATCTTCACTACTTTTGTTTGAATATGTTGTTTTAGTGTTTCAATAACAGTTTTGAACCCTTTATTTTCTACATGGTATTTTATTTCAAGATATGCCTTCATAGCTTCTTTAATATATTTCCATTGCCTTTTGGACCATTCTTATCTGCGACTCAGATCTTCAGGCAAGGTTTTAATATCACTTTCAATTCTCGATTTCCACCATGGCACCTTCTGTCTGCCTGATTTTCCTCTCATTTTTACCAACCTAACTGAAATTGCAGATCTAATCAAGTTCCTTGTTTCTGATAGGTCTTTCATTGGAATATATTTCAGAATTTCATCAAACTATTGGGTCACTCATTTCATATTGTCACAATTGAAGCATCTCAAATTCATCAGTTTGATATCTGCAATGATTATTTCTTCAAGACTTATCATTAGGTCCCTCTGTTCTTCAGTCATATCCTCATGTAATACAGGGTCCTTTACATTATACTGATTCCTTCCAATTCCTCCACATAAGTCGCTCACCTCTACTACACCTTCACTTTGCCATTTCATCTGCCTACTTTCACCTACATTATCCTGCTTGAGGTTATCATCATTACAGAAGCTTTCTCTGATTGTCTGAATTTGGGCTTCATTAAGAAAGCCTCTATTCTGAATCTTTTTTATCTGAATAATGAGCCCATTTTCAACACTCTGGAACACACATAGCTGGTTCCAAAGTTCTAGTACTATTTTTGTGATAGCTTTACATTTACCATTGCTCTTGTCTAGCAAGGCTTATTCATGACATTTAATTGCTTTTTTGACAGACAACATGCATTTGCAAGCACATTGCATATTTTGACTAGTAAAAGGTCCAGGACTGGATGGAGTCTGGTTTTCCACACCAATGCCCTCTGCCAGGCATGAGAGCTCCAATGTCTTGGATACCCAGGGGAGTTTTCCTGTTCACACCATTAACTGGACAGGTATTAGCTTCTGTCACTGCAATGACTGAGAATGATTTCCTACAAGATTTGTTGTCCAAGTGTGTTTAGTTGAAAGTTTCACGTAAAGGATCACCCCTTTTCCAACACCAGCTCTAACTTGGTTGCCAGCCAAGGCTTAGGGACTCCAAGCTCACCCTGTATAACTTGTCGCAGGACTCCTACAGATGCAGAGGTTACACTAACCTGTGCGGGGCAGGAGTGGCACCAATTCTCTGAGTTGTTTGCATAAACAGCAGCATACAAAATTACATTATCCAATGTGTGCTTTCTGTTAGATGTTAGGTGTGATTTGAGAGAGATTTAACTGATTTTTTTCTATCATGCCAAATGAGTTCTCAGAGATTCCATTGCTAAATTGTTATATCTTTCGGTAGATTAAGTTCAGGGTACCAAAAGAAAAGTGAAGTCGCTACCACTTTTATTATCACTATTATTACCGTTATCATTGTTGCTTTTGTCCTTGCAACTACCTTCTATAATCATAGTAACAGTGTTGTTTTCATCATTTTTATTCTTATGTTGCTGATTATGTTGTTGTTTCTGTCTTTGTCTGAGCTACCTTCTGTAGCTGAAGTAAAGGGATTGGCAATTGCTGACTTTGCTACTGCCACTATCTATAGTAATAGTAGTAGTCTGGATGGTTAGTAGACAGACGTCTGCACCTGCAACTCTCTCTTCAGGATTTAAACTGGCCATTTCAGCTTTTTGAAAAGTTCAAGGGCGACAAAAGAAAATTTGGTGGGGAATATATGGAAAAATGTATGTGCTGTGGTTTGCTGTGGTGCTCTTATGGTTACTGTATTGAAAGTGTTTTGCGTAGGATGTGTGCAGTGCCCAGTAGTGCAATTTTGTGTATGTTATATATATTTGTAAGTCCTGGTGTTTTTGTTATGTATTTGTCTGAATATTTTTTTATTATACCTAAGGCACCTACTATGATAGGAATTGTTTCTGTTTTTAGATTCCACATTCGAGTTACCTCTATTTCCAGGTTTTTGTATTTTGAAAGTTTTTCCATTTCTTTTAGAGAAACGTTGTCATCTGCTGGTATGTTCAGTAGTTTTATTTTTATAACGTGCTTTCACTTCACTACCGAGCGGAGCTCTGTGTGCCTTGGGTATGTGCTGTGGTTTGCTGTGATGCTCTTATGGTTACTGTATTGAAAGTGTTTTGCGTAGGATGTGTGCAGTGCCCAGTAGTGCAATTTTCTGTATGTTATATATATTTGTAAGTCCTGGTGTTTTTGTTATGTATTTGTCTGAATATTTTTTTTATTATACCTAAGGCACCTACTATGATAGGAATTGTTTCTGTTTTTAGATTCCACATTCGAGTTACTTCTATTTCCAGGTCTTTGTATTTTGAAAGTTTTTCCATTTCTTTTAGGGAAATGTTGTCATCTGCTGGTATTGATACATCAATTAGAAAGCATTTTTTTTCTTCATGATCTTTGACAACTATATCTGGTCTATTTGCCTTAATTTCTCTATCTGTGTGTATTGGCATATCCCAGAGTATGGTTGCTTTCTCGTTTTCTGTGACCTTTTCTGGCGTGTGTTTATACAATCTTTTTTCTGTTGTTATTCCATAGTGTTGGCATAGCTTCCAGTGTGTATAGGTCCCAGCTTTGTTGTGTCTGTGAATATATTCCTTCTTAGCCAGGACTGGGCAGCCAGAGATAATATGATTTATTGTTTCTTGTTCATCTCCACATATTCTACAGTTACTTGTTATGTTTCTTTTCATTATATGTTTTTGGTAATTTCTGGTGGGGAGGCTTTGGTCTTGTGCAGCAATTAAAAATCCTTCAGTCTCTGCCTTGAGTCCTGAGCTTCTCAACCATTGCTGGGATTTTTCTCTGTCTATTTCTTTTGCATTTAGTTTAGCCCAGTATTTACCATGTAGGGGCTTTTCTTGCCATCGTTTTATCATGGTCCATTGCTGTTCTAGTTTTAGTTTGGATTTCATTTGTTTTATAGCTTTTGTTGTTTCTTCTTCTTCGTATTTGTTAGGTAGTATAATTTCTTGTTTGTATTTGTCAGCTTCCTTAAATACTGAAAACAGTTTTTTGTTTTGCTCGTGTTTTGTGGCTATTTGTATTAGTTTCCCTTGCTTCTGGAGTAGGTATTTTTGCAGTCCTATGGTGGTTATTTTATAATAGTTTTCCAGCTGTATAAGACCCCTGCCACCTTCTGTGCATTGTATATAGAGCCTTTCTATGTCAGATTTTGGGTGGTGCATCCTATATCCTGTCATTATTTTTCTTGTTTTCCTGTCTATTTTAGATAGTTCGTTTAGTGTCCAGTTAAGGATATTGTAGCTGTAACTTATAACTGGGACAGCTAAAGTGTTAATACATATTATCTTGTTTTTAGCATTGAGCTCTGTTTTTAGTATTGATCTAACTCGTCTATTAGTACTCTTTCTTTATTTTTTCTTTCATTTGTGTGTGTTGTATCCTATCTAGTTCATTGACTCCTAAATATTTGTATGGCTGGCTTTCGTCTAGTTCTCTTATTTCATTGGCTTTATCTAGTGTGATGTTGCTACTTTTAACTAATTTTCCTCTTTTCAGGGTTGCTTTGGCACATTTTTCTAATCCGAATTTCATATTTATTTCCTTGGTAAAGCCATGTATTGTCTGTAGTAGTGTTTCCAGCTCTTTGTCATTTCTAGCGTATAATTTTAGGTCATCCATATATAAAAGGTGGCTGACTGTTATGCCATAACTTTTGTATCCGCATCCAGTTCTATTTAGCAATTCGGTTAAAGGTGTGAGTGCCAGGCAGAACAGGAGTGGAGAGAGCGTGTCTCCCTGGAATATTCCTCTTCTAATGGGGATGGCTTTCGTTTTCACTATTATTATTATTATCATCATCATTATTATTATTATTATTATTATTATTATTATTATTGCTACCATTATTATCACTACCTTTATCATTATCACCATTAGAGAAAGCTTCTTATTTAAATACACAGTATCATGCATGTGTTATTTAATCATTAATTCTATGTGATAATCAAAAATAATATGTAAAGTAAATGTTGTATTACCAGATTTTTGTGCATTCAACATCATTTATGCCTGGTTCCTAGTAAATTTCAGCTTGGTTTTCATGTTGTTATCGGATTAATTTTTCATATTTTAGAGAGCTACTGTTGTAGGCAGCTATATTTTTATTATGTGCTTTCACTGCACTACCTAGCACAGTTTTGTGTGCCTTAAGTACATGCTGTAGTTTGTTTTAGTGTTGTTATTTTTACTGTATTGAATGTACTTTATGTTGGATGAGTGTAGTGCTTAGCTGTGTTATTTTCTGTATGCTACATATATTTGTAAGCCCTGGTGTTCTGGTTATGTATTTGTATATATTTTAACCATGTCTAATGCACCTATTATAGGAATTATTTCTGTCTTCAAGCCCCACATTTGGGTTATCTCTGTTTCTAGATTTTTGTATTTTGAGAGTTTCTCCAATATGTTTAGAGATGCATTGTCATCTGTTGGGAATGATATGTCAATTCGGAATCATTTTCTTTCTTGGTTGTCCATGATAACAATATCTAGCCTATTAACCTTTATCTCCCTCTCTCCCCCTCTCTCTTTCTCTCTCTTTCTCTCTCGTTCTCTCTCTCTCTCTCTCTCTCTCCCCCCTCTCTCTCTCTCTCCCCTCTCTCTCTCTTTCTCTCTCTCTCTGTATTGGCATATTCCAGAGTATCGTTGCTTTGTCATTTTCTGAGACCTTTTGTGGGGTATGCTTATACCATCTTTTCCTGTTGTCATTCCATAGTGCTGGAACAGCTTCCAATCCCAATTCTCTCATGTCTATGGATGTATTCCTTATTGGCCAGAACTAGGCAACCAGAGACAATATTATTATTATTATTATTATTATTATTATTATTATTATTATTATTATTATTATTAAGGTGGTGAGATGGCAGAATCATCAGCACAACAGGCAATGCTTAATGACTGACATTTCATCTTTCTTTACATTCTGAGTTCGAATTCAGTCAAAGTTGACTTTGCCTTTCATCCTTTTAGAGTCAGTGCAATAAGTACTGGTTGAACACTGGGGTCTATATAATTGATGCACCCCCACCTCCGAAATTGCTAGCCTTGTGCCAAAATTATTATCATCATCATCATCATCATCATCATCATCATCATCATCATCATCAATAATATTAATATGTTTTGTTTGTTTTTGTACGTACCTGTGGTAAGTGTCACACGTACTTCAAAGGAAGAAGTCAGTAGCAAAGCGAGAGAGAGGAGGTAAGAGAGAGAGTGAAAGAGACAGTAAGTGGTGATGGCATTCATTTTGTGTTTTTAAATGCTTATCACATCACAAGAAAAGTAGATATATAGATCAAAAGAAAAGTTGTTAAATTGAAAGTGGGAGAGAGAAGAGACACAGAGGAAGTGAAAGAGAAAGAGAGAAAGTGAGAGAGACAGTAGATACATAGATCCAAAGAAGAGTTGATTCAAAGATACATAGACACAGCAAATATTGGATGTCACTTTTTTCATTACCACACAAGGATAAAATTAACTCACAAGTGGCTGAGTACTCCACAGACATGCATATCATTAACATAGTTTTCATGGAGATTCTGTCTCACACAGAATATGACCAGGCTGGCCCCTCTGAATTACAGCTACAACTCATTTTGGCAGTTGAGTGGATTGGAGCAAGATAAACCTTCAAGTGGTTGGAAGAAAAC
This sequence comes from Octopus bimaculoides, assembly GCF_046866305.1. Lineage (NCBI taxonomy): Eukaryota > Metazoa > Mollusca > Cephalopoda > Octopoda > Octopodidae > Octopus > Octopus bimaculoides. The sequence continues at coordinate 22,498,766 of NC_142943.1, forward strand.
GAAAAAAGATCCAATACAGGGGCAGGAAAATCTTTTTAGTCATTAGGGTCACTATGGGTGTTAATCTGGTCCTAAGAGTGGGATTTGTAGGTCACACAGCATTGATTTATGATGCAGAGGAAAAAGAGAGAGGCTCTCAACTGGAAGGGGCAGACCCTAGAATTGCTAGTACAAGCCTCTAACGAGACCCTTGAATCTAAACCAGACAGAATTTTTATAGGAGAGGGACTCAGTGCAAGAGTGTCGGTGGAGGGACGGCAACCCAGATGTTTTAAATGTGGTGAGAAGTGTCACGTCTGCTCCGAATGTGAGAAAATAAAGAAGCTGACACAAAAGAAAGCAGAGGTTCCTCCCCAACAGGAAAAAGACCTGCAAGAGAAAGAGGAAAAAACTAACAAGAAAAATGATACAGTTAAAACAGGAAAAACTCAAGAGAAAGAGAAACAAGAAAAAGAAAAACCACAAGTGAATATACAAGAAAAAGGAAATGTAACAACAGAAGAAGAGATGGATTTTACTGTAGTATCCCATAAAAGAAAAAAAAAATCCCTTGCCCCAGACTCTTACAAGAAAACGAAAAGAAATGCTGCAAAACACACAACCCCCCCCCATCCACTTCCAAATCAAGACCCACCTCCAACCCTCCCCCAAAATACACACAAGGCGAGAAAATAATTTCTTATAATATAAAAAAATGAAGTGCTTCAGGACCTTATAACAAGGAAGAAATATACTACTTGGGGACCTATTAAAGGCAAACTGCTTCATTTGCGGCAGGCGAGACTCAATATGGAACATTACGAACAGTTTAAACAAAGAGATACACTGAAGACATTTTTGACGTAAGTCAATATATTGTCAAGGAGAAAATTGTTTTGGCACCAACGGCTACAGCAGAAAAAGAAGAAACAGGAGGAGAGGGACGACGAAAGTCGTGCAGCCCCTCCTCAAGTTTAAAAGGTAAATATTGTAACTTTTTATCATGGGGATTAAGTTAGGGTGTGTAAATGTGCGTGGCCTGGGGTCAAAATGGAAGCAGACATGCTTCCTAGATGACTTCAGCTCATGAAAGTTAGATATATGTGTTGTGACTGAGTCCAAATCGAACGATCCACAGGCGTTCTCGCCTCTTCTGAACAATTATGAGAAATTTATTTCTCTGAGTCAAGGAAGGGGTGGGGGCATAGTGGTGCTGTTCAAAAAAAGCTTGGATGTACAGGTAAGTACAGTCTTTCTAGACCCAGAAGGTAGGCTGGTTGTTCTAGATGTGACACATGTGAGTAATCAGTCCTTCAGGTTGGTGGCAGTCTATGCTTCAAAAGAGGACAGACAAATGGTTTTCTTTCAAGACTTGGAGAATTTCTTAGTAATGTCGAAAACTTTAGTTTTAACAGGAGACTTCAACACTATTCTTGATGCGTGAGTGGATAGTGTTGGCTTGAATAACAGAAAAGGTAGCCCTGGCCTAAAAAGGCTACTAGCGCGCTATAAACTTGTAGACCGCTACAGATTGGATGAACCGCTCGTTCCACAGTGGACATGGTCTAATAACGACGGTTCACTCAGGTCTTACTTAGATAGGGTTATCATAAAAGATAGTGATAGTGATATAGTTAGTTGTCCACATTTTCATTGTACCTCCTACACGGATCACAAATTTGTGACGTGTGAGGTACAGCTACTTAAGTGTCATAGACAGGGACCCGGGTACTGGAAGATGAACAAGTCTATTTTGACTAGTAAAGTCTTCCGTACCCAGGTTAAGGAGTTAGTTCAGAGGGCATTATGCAGAGCCATCATAAATAACAGATGGTGGTGTGCCTTCAAACGAGCCATTCGATTAGAGTCTCTTAGATTTAGTAAAGAGCCAAGTTTAGAGAGGACTAGAATAGAAGGGCAGTTAACTAAGGAATTAGAGGAGGCCATAGCATCTGGCTCTGCATCCAGAGTGTTGGTGGCGAGAACGGTATTATTCCGTCACCTCCAAGCCAAACACAAAGGGTGTAGAGTCAGGGCTAAATTACGCATGACGGGTAGAGAAGGCATTAATGTTGCTGGATGGGCCTGTCGTGTGGAGAGTCAGAGAGGCAGAGAAACCTTTGTACAGTCTTTAATTGACGAACAGGGGTGTGTGATCGATGGACAGGAGGAGATGCAGAAGGCCTTTCATCAGCATTTCGCCCAGTTGTTTGGGATAAGCAAGGCGTTGGACCATGGGGAGCCCTTAAGGGATTTCCTGGCCAACGGGCCGCGACTCTTGTCGCGTGAGGAGGAGTGCTGTGAAGGGCCGATCACAGCTGCGGAGGTCAAAGAGGTGCTGGCTGAATGCGCTCGGGACAAGTCACCGGAACTGGATGGTCTGCCCTATAAGTTCTATATTAGTATGCCGGGCTTGTTCGAACATTTGCTGGCTTGCGTGTACACAAACTGGCAATAGAATGGGCGAATTCCCAGCTCTATGAGTTGGTGAGTGGTAACACTGGTTAGAAAAGACCTGAGCAACGGGGATCATATTAGTAATTTCAGGCCCATAACTCTACTAGATGTAGAGTTAAAGATTTTGGCCAAGGTGCTAGCAAAAAGGTTGACAGTTGTTGCAGAGAAACTTGTTGGAAATGCGCAAACTTGTGCCATCTCTGGCAGGTTGATCCAGGACAATCTTCATCTATTACGCTACACCTTAGACAGGGTGGGTAAAGTATCCAGTAAAGGTGGGGCACTGGTCCATTTAGACCAAAGCAAAGCTTTTGATAGGGTTGATCATTGGTACCTGGCGGCAGTCCTTGAGGTGGCTGGGCTCGGCCCAGATTTCTGCGGTTGGATCAAGGCCATTTATGGTGGCATCAAATCCACAGTCCAACTGAACGGTTACCTGTCGGAACCGTTCGAGATCAAGTGTTCAGTTCGTCAAGGGTGCCCCCTGTCTCCGCTCCTGTATGTACTGATTCTCGAGCCATTGCTGCAGAAGCTGGAGAATTTGGGAAGCTCCTCTAATGAAATCAGATGTGGGAAGAGTGTCTCAGCATATGCGGATGACGTCACCATCATTGTATCCAAGATGACTCAGCTACCTCGCGTAGCGGAGGCAATCAGAAGATACGAGACGGTGGCAGGGGCAAAAGTTAACAAGGACAAGACTGTCGGTTTGCGGCTCGGCACCTGGAGCAGCAAGCCGATATCGTCCAGTGTCATAAGACACTGGACGGATGGTCCTGTTAAGTTGCTCGGAGTTTGGTTTGGTCCGGGCTCCCAGACGGAGAAGAATTGGAGTGAGATGATGAACAAGGTAAAGGTGCTAACCCGGACCTGGTCCGGAAGAGCGCTGTCCTTGAAAGGGAGGGCAGAGGTGGTGCAGACGTTTATTGCGTCTGTTATCACATACCACCTGACCGTTGTCCTTTGCCCCGATTCGTGGCTAAACAAGCTGGTTTGGATTCTCTTCCACTTTTTGTGGAGGGGAAAGCTGCTTGTGAGGCACTCCGTGTGCTGTCAAAAACCATTAAAAGGTGGCCTAGAGATGCTGTGGTTGTTGATGTGCAGACATGCACTGAGACTAAGGCATCTCTGGCTTTACCTGGATAGTGATCAGGTGTGGAATTCGCTTGCAGGGGAATTCTTTCTATGACCAGCCTCCCTGGAGGAATTTAAACCCGGTTTGATTAAAAGACAAAAGATGACTGAATGGCAAAGGGAATATCGGCAGGCACTTGCACTAACCCACAAGGCGGGTAAGGCCGGCAGCAGGAATACCACCTCTGCATTTTATAAAGGGTTGGTAGAGTTCAAAAGTGACGATGTTCTAGGAGGGACGCTGGGGCTCGATGAGAACCAGCTTTCCAACCTGTTTTGGAACACTTTCAGTGCGGGGTATTTGGATAATTACCAAAGATCCCTGACCTGGCAGTGTTTCAGGAATGCGTTTCCTGATCATGAGAAATTCTCCAGGCATGGAATTTCAATGCCACCCAAATGTCCAAGATGTGGGCAGGATAAGGAAACTATCCTGCATGCTCTTGTACAGTGCACCCATCTTTCGGAGTTGACAATTTACGTAGAACACGTGTTGTCACACCTGGGAAGAGTACAGCTATCGGCTGAGTCTGTGGTCAAGAGTGTACTGCCCACCGGACTAAGGTTGGTGGGGTTTGTTTTCTATGTATAGTCGCAGTCATGAAAGAGTGTGCATGGAGAACTAGAATGCAAGGTATGAAGACAGGAGCCTTCATCTCCGGCTCTGGAATGTTACAATACTTCAGGTGTCACATGAAAAGCAAGATAGGGCTGGAGAGGAGGCACCTGTCAAGAAGAGTACATGAGAAAAGATGGAAGGATGTGGTAAGGAAGTTGGGAATGAATGTCCCTTCTTAATCCATCCATGGTAAAAAGCAAGGTGTAGCCATTGGACAGTAAGCCCCCAAAAAAGGGGAAAATGTGAAGGAAAATTAGTTTTTCAAATTACATAAGTTATTTTTTATTTTTAATTTGATATATTTTCTTTAAAAAAAAAACGATTTGAAAAAATTCGCTAAATGACTCTCTTAAATGTTTGTAGTGTCCTGTGCCATCCCTTCTATGTTTGATTGTATGATCATAATAAAGAGAATAGCTGGTGGTTAACACACACCGAAGATGGGTAACCACACAGAAACTTGAGTTTTAGGCACAGGAGTAGCTGTGTGGTAAGTAGCATGCTTACCAACCACATGGTTCTGGATGCAGTCCCACTGTATGGCACCTTGGACAAGTGTCTTCTACTATGGCCTTGGGTCGAACAAAGCCTTGTGAGCAGAAACTGAAAGAAGGCCATTTTACACACACACACACATACACACACACACATATGTATGTGTATATGTGTGTATGTTTGCATGTGTGTGTTGCCCCCCCCCCCCCCGTTGCTTGACAACCAATGCTGGTTTGTTTACGTCCCTATAACTTAGTGATTCGGCAAAAGAGACCAATAGAATAAGTACTAGGCTTACAAAGAATAAGTTCTGGGGTCGATTTGTTTAACTAAAGGCAGTGCTCCAGCATGGTCGCAGTCAAATGACTGAAACAAATAAAAGAGTAAAAGAAAAGGACTAATCACGCCCTGAAAGGCTGAATAAAATGTCAGGGGAATTTCATCACATTTACACAAAACTGTTCAGTTAAATATTCTTTTTCTTTCTACTAGTTACAAAATTGAAAATTGATGATGTCTTTCTACGACAATAGGAATGCAGTTCAAACCGTTAAATAAGCAATCTATTACAAATTGCATTGCACTCTTCTTATTGTCCAATAATAGGACCAGATGGGATTCATGGCTTCTGACTGAAGAGATGCCACGTGGTGCATGAAGACTAGCAGCCCAATTGAATGAGTGTGTCCAGAAAGGTACAGTCCCTGTGTGGATGGTGACTAGGAGGACAACACTTGTAATGAAAGATAGAAGAAAGGAGAATATTGTGGGAAACTATCATCTCTTAGCATGCCTAAACACAATCTGGAAGATACTCACTGGAATATGTCTGGCAAAGACATACATTTTCCTGGCACAGGAAGAAATACTGCCAAGGGAACAAAAAGGATGTAGGAAGAGTTCTCAGGGGCATTGTAAAAAACATCATGCAAACATGTCTATGGCTTGGATTGACTTTAAGAAGACATATGATATGATGCCTCATTCTTGGATTGTTGAATGCATGCAGATGTTTGGTGGTGCTGACAACGTCACAAATTTTCTGATGCATAGCATGAAAGAGTGGAAAACCAAATTGAACTCAAGTAATGTATTCCTTCGAGAAGTTAATATTAAAATGGGGAATCTTCCAAGGTGACTCGTTTTCTCCATTACTTTTTGTAATTGCACTAATACCCATAACAATGACACTTAGGAAAGTTAAGATGGGTTACTGATGTGGGAAGAAAAGCCCATCATTGCACCATCTTCTGTTTATGGATGGCCTGAAATTGTTTGGGAAATCTGAAAAACAGTTAGGTTCCTTAACCAAAACAGTCCAGAAGTGTGGTAGGAACATCAGTATGGAATTTGGGATCACCAAATGTACTTAATATGAAAGGAAGGAAGAAAGCAGCCTGCAGAGGATTGCGGTTACCATCAGGAGAGACCATGAGTGAACCTGATGGTAGTGGGTATGGATATTTAGGGATTTTGGAGCTGGATGACATTCTACACAGAGAAATGTAAGTCAAGGTCAGTGAGACATATCAAAAAAGGATGAAGATGGTGTTGAAATTTAATCTGAAAGTCAAAAATTTGATTACCGCAATGACCATCTGGGCAGTTGTGGTGGTCAGATATAGTACGTCCATCCTCAAATGGACTAAAGAGGAAATATCAACACTGGATAGAGGGATGAGAAAGTTGATGACGCTGCATGGGACGCTACACCCTAAAGCAAATATAAACAGACTGTATATGAAAAGAAAGAATGGTGGCAGAGGACTAATTAGTATAGACCATTGTATAAAGGAGCGAAAGGAAAACGCTTGCTGAGTATTTGATAAATAGTGATGAAGACCTACTGCAATATGCTTCAAAAAATATGGATGTAAATGCAGATGAAATGATGGGCAAGGCAGAGTTTAACCAAAGAGCTGAGGAGAAGAGAAAAGAAGACCCTGAAATGAGAATGCATGGACAGTTTGAAAGGAATACACAAGATGTTAAGGATAATACAGCATCATGGGCATGGCTCGAGTGAGGTGATTTGAAGTGTACTATTGAAAACCTGATCATTGCTGCACAAGACCAAGCTCTCGCTACCAATTCAGTGAAGTATAACATCTATAAAATTTCTGACACCCAGAAATGCAGACTCTGTGGAAAGAGTGTGGAAAATGTGATTCACTTGGTAAGTGAATGTGAGAGCCTTGCACAAATAAAATACAAATGCTGCCACGATAAAGTGTGTGTGTATCTTCATTGGCTCTTATGCCGTAAATACCAATATGAAGTAACAGAGAACTGGTATGAGCTCTAGTTATTTGTAGCTCTCCACTGTTTCTAACTCCTTTATGATATTCTGTTGGTCAAGATTAGCATTGGATGTTTCTATCATTTTTGCTCTGATAAAGGTAGCTTTTGTACATTTATCAAGGCCAAATTCCATCCTGATGTCATCACTGAACTGTTTAACATTTGCTAGTAAGCCCTTTAGTTGTTGGTCAGTTTTTGCAAAGAGCTTTAAATCATCCATATAAAAGAGATGATTTATATTTTTATCAAAACTTTTGTAGCCATATTGTACATCATCAAACAATTTCGAGAGAGATATTAAGGCTAGACAAAAGACAAGTGGTGACAGTGAGTCACTCTGGAAAATACCACATGAAAGTCTTACATCTCCAGCATTGAGAGATTCATTGTCACAGTTCAAAGTCACTGTGGTTCTCCATGATCTCATACTTAGAGATAAGAAGTTTCGCAGATTAGGTGCCATTTTATAAATTTCCAGACATTTCTTAATCCAGTGATGTGGTAGACTATCAAAAGCTTTTTTATGGTCTATCCAGGCTATCGACAAGTTCTTGTGTTGTTTGTCACAATCTTCCAAGATCATCTTATTGATGAGTAGCTGATCTTTACAACCATAGGACCCGCATTTACATCTCAGTCTATTTGATTTTGATATTTTAAAAGGATTGGTGTAACTCCTCGCAAATGTAAATAGACAATGCAAAAAGAAAAAAGAAAAGAAAATAGAAAAGGAAAAAGAAGAATATTTCATCAAGCAGTTTTGTGTAAATATGATGAAATTCTCATGTCATTTTGTGCACCCACCCAGGAATGGATTACTCCTAGAAAGACAACTAAAAGTTATGACTTCTCACATGAGCACTCAGAACAATTTTTATCACCTAATAGGATCTGTGTTTTAAGTGAAGAATCAGAACAAAACCCAAAAGGTAGTCAGGAATCTAATGAAAGTAAGACTATGAAAAACACTTGTCCAAGAAAATCCATCAAACTAGAGAATAAGCCAGTCATAACTTTATCTAAACTAAAACTTTCTGTGTCTTAGAGCTTGGACTGAGTTTCTATGTCTTAGAGCCTCGACTGATATCTGTGTCTTAGAAGCTTGGACTGAGTTTCTGCCCAACCGCTAAGAATTTTGACAAAAATAAACTAGCTCAGTTTGTCTGCTGTCCTAAACTGAAAGAATATTTTTTTTGAAAGAAATGATAACGAGGAGTCAGAAACCCTATGCTTGCTGAAAATAAAAATATTGATGATCGAATCTGGCATAATTGGATTGAAAAGAATCCCAATTGGTATCCAGATAAAGTTTGGGATGGACATTCACAAGCACTACTGGAATTTCTTGAATCTTGTGTGACAAGCATTAGGGAAAGTAGTCCTGGAATAACCTCACAAATTCCCAGCGTTATGCACTCCCTCATCTAGCTAATAATGATTCTATTGTTTTTGACATGGTGGATATGGGAGGTGCTATTGTAATTATGGACAAGAATGAGTATATTTCAGCTTGTGAAGAAGTTTTAGGAGACAAAACTTCACATAAAGAATTACCTGTCAATCCAAACCCCAATTACAGAGAGAAACTTGACAAAATAATTCTGGAAATGGAGGAAAACAATTTCATTAATAAGGCTGAATCCAGGATTTTACATTCAGAAAAGAGAATACCTGTATTTTATGGTCTCCCTAAAATGCACAAAAGGTTCGAAAGATTTCCTCCAATGCACTCAATTTGCAGTGGATATGAATGTTGTGCAGTCAAAATTCAGAGTGGTTGGACGGCTTTCTACTCCCTGTTGCAAAAATGTCAAGTTCCTATATTCAGGATACTTTTGATTTTGTGTATAAAGTCAACAACTTTTCTAAGTACCAAAGCAATGTCTGTTTTTTGAAAGCCATAGATGTTTCTTCCTTATATCCAAATATTGACCATAATGAAGGGGTGGAAGCATGCAGGAATGCTTTCGAAGTATTCCATCTAATTTTCTGTGTAGGCTATTGAGGTTTGTGTTACAAAGTAATACAATGAAATTTGGACAAAAATTTTACAACCAACCAAGGGATTGCACCATAGGTATCTCCATGGCAGTTAATTTCACTAATGTCTTCATGATGAAATTCGAGACACAGTTACTGAAGACATTCAAATCCCTACTTGTTCATGAACCAATACTCTAGTTACGGTTCATTGATGACATCTTTTTTGTCTGGGATGAATCACAGGATAGTTTAATTGACTTCTTGCACTTTTGTGACTATTATGCTAAAAACTATGGCTTTAAGCCCAACATTAAATTTACATCTAATTTTGCAAAAACTAGTGTTGAGTTTTTGGACACAAAAGTTAAGTTTTCTCAAGGCAGCATAGTGACAAAGCTATTTTGAAAACCCACATCATCCCACATTTACCTCCACCGCTGCTCCAATCATCCACATCATATAATTTGATCAAATCCAAAATCCCAATTTTTGAGGATAAAATGGATTTGTACAGATATAGGCGATTACTGGAAACATGCAAATGCTTTTGTACACCATCATGTCAAACATGGTTACAGTGAATCACGATTAAAGGAAATTGCAAATGACATAGCTAAGATTATCAAGGAAAGTCAAACCTTCATGCATAATTTTAACAAGCAAAGTAAAATATGTGATATAATTCCTTTAGTGATTAACTGACACAGAAATTTTGCTTGCATTTCAAAAGTGTTACATGAAAGTTACAAGCATGTTGCAGAAAAATAGCCTCATTTCAAACAAATATTCCCTCAGCACCTATTGTAGCCTTTAGACGGAATAAAAATATAAGAGAACTATTAACTTCTACTTCTGACTCCAAAAAAACTAACATTGAAATTTTTGCATGCTTTACCTTGAAAAACAGTTGCAAGTGAGGTAAGCCCTTTTCATTATGCAATAACATGATTCAAGTCAATTCCATCAGGAATCATAACGGTAATGTTATTTATACAGAAGGTGGGATTTATAGAGATTCCCATTTGGTGTACACAGCAGAACACACCAAATACAATTTATGTTGGTTGTACATTGGAACAATTAAACAAAAGATTTAATGGGCACAGATATGACATCAGGCACAATAACAGTAGTTCAACAAAACTTGCTGAACATTGTACACCAAACAGCTGCAATTTTAAAAAGACTTGAGTGTGCATGTTCTCAGAAAATATTCTGAATCTACTACACTTTCAGTCCTCAAAATGTATGAGGATAAGAATGTTTGTGAGCTATTAACATCATGCCCTGAAGGAATGAACAAAATGACAGGGGAATTTCATGATATTTTCTCAAAACTGTTTTACTAAATGTTCTTATTTTATTTTTGTCAGTTGTAAAATTGAAAATTGAAGACTGATGTCATTCCTTGAAACTGGGAATGCAGAATCTCCTTGTTGAAACTTTTGAATTTCTATAATTTTGAATTTCCATGTATCACTTTTCATTTTGAACTCAACAAAGACAGGCAAGCTGTCTTAAATATCATTCAAACCAATAAAATATCTATTACAATTAATTGCACTGCACTCTTTGTTTGTTTATTCACCTTTGTGAAGAGTTAATGCCAATCCTTTTAAAATATTATTATTATTATTATTATTACCATTATCATTGACTTGACTCAGGTGCATTCTTATTCCTGATAGAATTTATGTGGGTAGCAGGTTACTATCTGTAACCTTTGGTATCCATCATCTTTCTATAGTCTTTCAAGTGCTTAAGACCTTCCTAATAATCTTTCATGTCCTTAAGGGCAGACTTTCTGTAGAAGCTCTATAGGATGTTCTATTCCAATCTCCTTCAACCATTTGTCTATATCTTTGCTTACAGTTCTCAATGCACCAATTATTGTAGGCACAATCTTTACAATTTTCATATTCCAAATTCTTGCAATTTCAAATTTTAAGGGATTGTATTTTTTTCATTTTTTGTCTTGTTTCTTTACAGTCCTGGAATCAGACATGATGGATCAATTTGTGGGCACTCTTGCTTTTCCTTGTCTATTATTGTTATGTCTGGCCTAATATTTTCTAGCTTCTTGTCCTTTTGTATGGGAAAGTCCCACAGAATTTTAGTTCTCTGACTCCAGTACTCTTTTGACTCGATGTTCATACCATGTGTCTCCAGCTTCAAGTCCCCATTTCTGGCAAAGCTTCCAGTGTAAAACTTTTACTACTTGGTCATGCTTCCATTTCTATATTCTTCCTGTGCCAGCTTGAGACATTCTACAACAGGGTGTGTCATGTCTCATTCCAAGTTCCACACATCTCATTCCATTGCTTCCACACATTCTCCCCTTATACATTTTTCCTCAAGTTTGTTTTGATCACCTGATCCTGGGCTGCTACAATTATGCTCTCTGTTTATTTTTTTTAATTGCCTTTTTTTTTAACAAAGCCCAGGATTTTGTTGCACATACATCTTCAGTGGCTCTCCAAAATTCCTCCAATCAATTCGATATTCCAATGTTTCATACTTTCATTAACCATTTTCTCCATATTTTCTGCCACTCCTAACATGCTCATTGTTTTATTTGTCCAATTGTGCGGTACCATGTCATATGCTTTTTTTGCAATCTATCCATGCTACATTCTGTCTTGTCAGTCTGCATCTACAATTTCTAATTATCATTTTATCAACTAATAGGTGCAAGCATGACTATGTAGTAAGAAGCCAACTTCTCAACCACATGGTTCTGAGTTCATTCCCACTGCCTAGTACTTTGGATAAATGTCCTCTACTATAGCCTCAGGCCAAACAAAGCCTTGTGAGTAGATATGGTAGACAGAAACTGAAAGAAGCCCGTCGTATATATATATATATATATATATATATATATATATATATATATATATATATATACATGTATGTATATATCTATGTGTGTGTGTGTCTTTGCGTTTGTGTTTGTCCCCCCATCACTGTCTGGTGTTGTAGTGTTTACATCCCCATAACTTAGTAGTTCGGCAAAGCGACTGATAGAATAAGTAGTAGGCTTAAAAGAATAAGTCCCATGGTGTATTTGTTCAACTAAAACCCTTCTAGGTGGTGCTGCAGCACGGCCACAGTCAAATGACTGAAACAAGTAAAAGAATAAACGAATAAGTGGTCTTTTGTTGCCCTACTTTGTTTCCTGCTTCCTTTCTGCTCTTCTGGAAATAGGTTGTTAATTTGTAGATTATTATATAGCTTTTCTGCCAAGACACCAGTCATAAACTTCCACATAAGTGGTAAACAGGTTATTGGTTGAAAATTTGATGCCAAGTTACTTTTCAAGGAATCCTTGAGACATAACAGCATTTGTCCACTTATCATCCTGGTAGGGATATGTGACCATGCATTCATCCAGTTGTGCAGTGATCCCTTCATGCAACTGCATAAAATTCTTCAGCCAGTAGGCTTGTACTCCATCCAGGCTAGGTCCTTTCCAATTTGCTATTTTTTTAAACTTCAGTCTCATTGTATATATACATCCCTCTGTCTTCGCACAGTTGTGAGTTGTCTTTCCACCTGTATTAGTCACTCTGCACTTTCTTTATGTCTCACTGGCCTGTTCTACAGTTCTCCCCCAATTTTTTGGCTTTCTTCTGCATCAGGCATCATTTTCTGATGTTGAACCCCCTCTATTTCCTCAAAAAGACACCAACAAAATTGTCTGTTTTGTTCAAAACCTTTGCATCTAGTATCATATCTTTTCAGTTTGGCCTTTAACATTGTCACCCTTTGTGACAATTCTTCATGTACTGTTTGCTTTCCCCTTTCTTCTAACCTGTATTGTCCATTCAATTTTCTGGATACTATCTCACTCCTGAGCTCTCCTCTCATTGTCCTATTCAATTACCCCAGCTCTTTCTATGTCTTTTCCAATTTCATTCCTATTCTCTTCCACCAGTTTGGTTCTTTCTTTTCATTTCCTTTCATTTATTCAGTCTTCTACTTGTATCCTACTATTTCAGCTACAGCATTAGCAGCAGCTATGATTAACTGGTTTGTTTCACTAATGTTTTCTGTTCTAATCAAGCTAAAATGTCATTTTCTTTGGCTGTTGCTCTCCTTACTGTCCATATATCTCCCCCTGTCCATATATCTGACATTTGGTGGTACTTCATTGATCCCATCACACATTTTACCTCACAGCATTTCTATATCTCCCCTTCATCATCCAAATCTTGTGCTGCAATTATTGTCACTTGTCCATCTTCATTTTTTACTTCTTCAGCAATCTCAGGCATATAGTGATTTCCTTCTTTTTTTCATATTCATTACAACTTCCTGCTACTGTTGTTTCTCTCTCTTCCTTCGCATTTGTTATTTTTTATTTTTCTCTGATTTTCTTCAACCTCTAATCCTGTAATCCAGTCATTCATATGGATTGTCTTTGCCTGGTCTATCAGTCACTGACCAGATGCTTCAAAAACGCCTTTCTCGTTCCATATTCTCTTCATTCGTTTCATGAAACCTCTTTTATTTGGCTCACTTCTCAACCAACAGTCAATTACTATTTTGTTCACCTCTTTTTTCCATTTCAGTTTTTTCCTTTTGCACTTTTGATTTTGATTCTGGTCTTGATCAATGGCTTGATGATGACCTGCCAAAGCTTGGTCAGACACTCCTTGCCTGCCCTGTGTGACATCTGCGCCATTATCAGTCCCAGTCCATTAGCACAATTGTGATTATTATTTGATTTTGACATTAGTCATTTAGAGGTAGTATTTGTAAGGTTGTGCAATCACCAGTATTTTTATTGTGACACCATCACTAGGTGGGTTGCTAACCAAGGCTCAGAGAGCCCACGCCTGCCCTTGTATAAACTGTTTTCATTTCCAACCTCATTAATGCTGTTGTATAATACTTTGTCTCTGACACTTTCACTCATGAGGATTTGGGTGATAAGGTGACACAACCACTGGCGTTTTTATTGAGACACCATCTCTAGAGGGGTTGCTGACCAAAGCTAAAGGGACACCCCCATTCCATGAGACAGACTTAACTCCACCAGATGCCAACCTGGTATTTCAAGGTCTCAGGGTAGACCTACAGGTATTATGCCTTGCCCAATGGTGATCTGAGGATAGTTGTGGTTAAGGGTAACCTTATCCTACATTGAGATGTTACAACTGGATGATGTCTCATGCCATACCCAAGGCATATTACTATTAGTATTAATATTATTTGCTTGTATTGTTATTGTCAGTGGTGGTGATAGAACTGTTGTAAACTGTACTGTTCCTTTTGGTATTATTGCTTTCTTATTACTTTCAATGTCCTGGCTATTTTTGCTGTTTTCTGTAGTCACTGTGGCTTTGTTGTTGCTTTTCTTTCTATGATCGTTGCTGTTGTGGTTGTTTTTGTCCTTGTATTGACTGCACTGGTGAGGTAGCTGTTGTCATTATTGTTTAAAGTACATTCTCTGACCTTAGAGAATAGACTGGTAGTGTTCAGCCTGCTAGTTTTGCTGCTCTTTTCTGTATGAGAGAGTCAATGTGGGAGGTGGGGTGAATTGGTTTTGGTTTACTATGTATGATTTCTGTGTTTATGTTGAGTGCAGTGTTTTCAGTGCTGACTAATTTGCCTCTTCTCAGTGTCACTTTGGCACATTTACCCAGCCTCATGCTCATCTCGATGTTCTTGCTGAAACTATGGACAATTTTTAGAAGGTTTCTCTATTCCATGGTATTTTAGTGGAAGTTTTTAAGTCATCTATGTACAGAAGATGGTTTATTGTTTGTCCAGAGCATCTATAACCCATGGTGGTTTCATTTAACAAGTTTGTTAGCAGAGTCAGAGAGAGATAGAAAAGCAGGGGTAACAGAGAGTCTCCCTGGAAACTCCCCCTTCTTATGGGTATTGGGTAGGTTTTAATGAATTGTGATTCATTTTTCAATACTGATTTTCCAGTTTGCCATTGAATGTTTGATATATTTTAGTAGTGTTGGAGCTCTTTTATTTGTGTGGAGAGTTTCCAGTATCCATGAGTGTGCAACACTGTCAAATATTTACTGGTAATCAACCCAAATCATATTCAGGTTTGTTTTTCTCCTTTTACAGTCCTCTATAATGGTGCAGTTTACTAGAACTTCTGGTAAATCTTACAACCATATATCCCTCTCCAGCACCCCTTTTGTTCTTCTGGTAAAACATTGTTGTTTTCTTGGTGTATAACAAGCCAGTTATAGATGACTGAAATGAGGGTTTTGTAGGATGTTGATAGGCATGTTAGTGGCCTATAATTTTGTGGTTGTACAGTGTCTTTGTTTTTGAGAATTAGGGTGGTTTGTCCTTCCAGCATAAAGTTTGGTGTTGATTCTGGCTTGCTCATTAATAAATTAAATGCTGCAATGTTGATTTTGGCTTGCTTACTAATAAATTAAATGCTGATTATTATTATTATTATTATTATTGTTGTTGTTGTTGTTGTTGTTGTTGTTGTTATTATTATTATTGTTATTATTGTTGTTGTTATTATTATTGTTATTATTGTTGTTGTTATTATTATTGTTATTGTTGTTGTTATTATTATTATTGTTGTTGTTGTTGTTATTAGTCAAGACGAAGAGCGCGATTCGATTGTATATACAATCGAATCACGCTCTTTGTCTTGACTATTTACCTTCGTGAAGAGTTACGTCAATCCTTTTTTAAATATTATTATTATTATTATTATTATTATTATTATTATTATTATTATTATTATTATTATTCACTTCTTTAATTTTAATATTTAATTTTATTGTGATTGAGTGGAAGGTGGGGCTTAAAGAGTGTAATATTGATTCTGGTTTGCTTGTTAATAAATTAAATGCTGTTGCTTGTTATTTAAGATGTTGCATAGTATCCAATATTGTGATGTTGTTGATTGAAGATAGTGTCTACTGGGGGTTTGTACTATCTGTCAAGTCACAACATGAACCTCAGACAGACAGTACTTTACACAATATGCGTGCAGTTCCAAGTAATGCCAATTTTTGCAAAACACCTAAATTGTAGGGTATTTCTAAAGTTTCCAGATGTTTCTTTAGGTTGGGTGGTATTGAACCCAGTACTCTGATGACAAGAACAACCTCTATGTTTGTCTCTCCCAGCTGCCACATCTTGGCAATCTCAATTCTCAGGTCTCCATATTTATCAATCTTTCCTCTTTCTTTCATGATAATATGTTGATCTCTTGGCACTACCACATCAATTATTAGGTACTCTTGTTTGTCCCATTATTATTATTATTATTATTATTATTATTATTATTATTATTATTATTATTCACCTCTTTAATTTTATTGTGGCTGCATGGAAGGAGTAAGATTGGTGGGGCTTAAAGAGAGTAACATTCTCTAATTGGGACCTGGTTTGAGTGCTTGCAACAGAGTGGATGATCAATGGGGTTGATGGTGATGTTAAAGGCAGCAATAGATTAAGTCTACCATTCAAGAAAAGGTAAGATCCTTTCAACAAGTTTTTGGATGATTTCTCTCTATCAAGTTTCACTTACAAGGCTCAAGCCTTGTCAGTGAAACTTAACTTATATAGAGGTAGAAGTCACATGCTGACAGTGCTATGTGGTGGGATTAGAATCTGGAACTAACTATTATGAAACAAACTTCTTAACCACATGACACCTTTATACCTATGCCTATATGTTCACTTGTTTCCGTTTGCAAAAATACAATAATATTTTTTATAAGCCATTTCAGATCAAATCTTTGACCAATGCATAAAAAAAATGTATTTGTGTTTCAGAGAAGATCATTTATGATCTTGCTTCATGTCTGGACTCCCTATGTATTTCAAAGATTCTTTGACAAATGTCAGAAAGACTTAATGAAACCAGATTCCAGCCTGAGATTTTTGTCACTTCATGCCAAAGAGTTTTTAATACAAATGATTCCAATTGTGAAACAGTGTATGTTGTTTTGTCACAGATTCCATCTGACAGCCTTTTACCTCAGAGGTATTTTCTACCATATTGCCAAACGTCTCTTGGGAGTTCATTATGTGAGTTTACTTATACATAATTGTTTCTTTTTATTTATCATCTGTTTTGGGATGTTAGCTTTTGTTAGAAGAAATTATTGAGGTGTTGCATTACTGCTTCATGTCCCTCCTTCCTATCATTAACCCTTACCAGATTTTTATGTAAGGGATATCCTATTCCACCTATCTTTGAAGGTGCAAAGCTAGTGGAGAAATGAAAACAACATTACTACTGTTGTTCAGATAAATGTAGACAAACACACAAACATACAAACATGTACACATGCATGCATCCATCCATACATACATACATACATACATTTATTCTTCCCTCCCTCCTTTCCTTCCTTTTTTCTTTCATTCACCAACCCTCACTTGTTTCCAAACTAGATAATATTTTTCCATGACTCCACATGTTTCTATTGAATATTAGAAATGAATGACAGTGCCACTTGTATAGGACAATCACATGATGGGCTTCTTTCAGTTTCACTCTACTGAAGTCCAGGGCTTTGGTAGACAACACCTGCATAAGGTAATATGCAGTGGGACTTAATGTAAAACCATGTGGTTGGAAAGCAATCTTTTTGCTTAGACCTGCACTCCCTATATGTTTCAAAGAGTATTTGATGAATAATATGCATACATACATACATACATGTGTGTGTGTGTGTGTGTGTGTGTACAATTGTTTCTTTCAGTTTTTATTGTCATATAAACATAGTACAGTCAGATGTACAGTATACACGATTACATAAAATGTTATGCAATACTCAACTCATGAGGCTTACAAAATATACTAGCAAGATTAATCAACAGAGATCAACAAGTGAACTTTCTAATCAAAATCACCAACATGACAATAAAGACTCTTAACGAAACAATTGAACAGTATCAGATTCTTCTGTTTTTATTATGCTTTTATGCCACACTTAAGGCTCCACTCATCATGGGATACTTTTGGATACTATTGGACCTTCCCTTTATCAATGCATCCCATGCTATGATGATGAATTTTATTAACTGTTTGTTTTGCATCATTCTGTCCAACCAATCCATGGAGCGCTTCACTTTGATATGCCTCACCCTTTAATCAAATACACACACACACACACGCACACACCAAAGTTATTTTAATTTTTGTCCACCAGATCCACTCGCAAAGTTTTAGTTCGCCTGGGTCTATAGTAGAACATGGTAACTGCAAAGCAGGACTGTGCCCCAAACCAGAAGTTTGGGAAGTGAATTTCTTGACCACACAGTCATGTCTACATGTGTGTGTGTACACAAGTATATTATTTTTCTGTTTTAACTATTTAATTTTTTTCCTAAAAAGGAACAGATTTTTTGTTACACAGAAACAAATCTCTGCTCCTAGTATTTAGAAAACATCTGAGTTGCACTTTGAACTCTAGAGAAGTTTTGCATATTTTCAATGTGTATATGTATTCATGTATGTGTGTGTGTGTGTTCCATATGTATATGTGACTGTGCATATATTCAGTCTAGGGTCCTAAAATAGAGAATTTGAAATATTTTGAAATTATTGCTGTACCATTAATTGATTGTATTTGGAGTATGTGAATTTGTTTTGCTCTTTCTTAGAGAAACCCAGTGTTTCTAGGCTTTTATGTTAATTTGTTGTTACATTTTATGTACATTTGTTGTTCACCTGTGATAAAAGATAAAAATGAAAACCTATAGCCTGCATATAAGAACTGCAAGTTTCTCATTAGTTCGCCATAAATATTTTCTTTTCCCCAGTTTTTGACAAGATATTTACATCTGCCAGTCAGCCTGATCTCTACAGTAGTACATGACTTTTACTCTTGGTTCCACAGATAGATTGTTGTTTTTATTCCATCAGTCTTCTTTATTTTTAAAGAGTGTATACATTCTGGTTCTGGCATGCCTTTGATACAGCCATCGGGGCATTATAGATGTTTTTAACAACAATATCATATCTCATGGAAGTTAGTATCTTGGGGACATTTTAAACAGTTTCTGATGATATGGGTGATCTGTAAGTGGTTCAATATTCTTTACAATGATGCTAGATCTTGATTGAGTATTAATGATACATTGTCTCCTTGGTTTCCTGTTGAGCAGGACTGTAGATAGGGCAGTCCTTTCTCTCCATTTATTTTCATCCTCTGTGTCAAGGTCCTGGCTGATCTTATAAGAAAGAACAGTGATATTAAAAGAATTACAGTTGACAATGGAAAGTATCTGTTGACGCAGTATGCAGATAATACAGAGTTCATTTTAGATGGTTCACAAAAGTCTTTCGAAGCTACAGTTGATACTTTGAACTTTTATGCTGATACATGCAGATTTTAAATTAACTATGATAAGTCTCAGGTGATATGGATAGGTGCAAGAAGGGATAGCCTGGTCAGATACTTACCTTGTTTAAACATACAATGGAACCCAGGTTATTTCAAGCTTCTGGATGTAATATTTTCAACAGATTTAAATGTCATGGCTAAAAAGAATTTTGAAAATAAATTATTTGAGATTCAATAGAGGGATGAATAGAATAATTACACCTCCTGGTAGAATTGCTGTTATAAAGTCATTGCTCATTTCAAAATTGAATTATCTCTTCTTTACTCTCCAAAATCCACTGGGCAAATTTCTTTAGGAATTAAACAAGATGTTATTTAAATTTCCCTGGAATGGAAAACCTAATAAGATCAAGAAAATTGTTGCTTGTAAGCCTGTTAAAAAGGGTGGACTCATTATGGTGGAATCTTCTGCTTATATCAGGTCTTTAAAGTTATCTTGGATGAGAAAGTTGTTGGATATTAATTATGATTCCAAATGAAAATATTTGTACTATGCCTTCTTCCCAAAACTGAAAAGTTTAACTATTTGGTAACATTTATCTGAGTAAATTTTTGGTAAGATTGTATTTCTGCTTTTGATAAGTTTACATTTGATGAATTTATAACAGAACCAATCTATTATAAGCACTTTAAAAGTTGGTAAACAGGTAATCTTTTGTAATGCATGGTTTGAGATTCGTGATTTTATCAACTTAGATGGATTGTATTGTACCCTTGAAGAATTCCGGGTTACTTTTGAACTTGATATCAGTTTTCTGCATTATAATGGTCTTATCATGGCTATTAAATGCTACCAAAGAATGTTAATCATCATCATCATCATCATCATTGTTGTACCATTAATTGATTTTCATGCTAGCATGGGTTGGACAATTTGACTGAGGACTGGTGGACCAGGTGGCTACACCAAGCTCCAATCTAATTTGGCAGAGTTTCTACAGCTGGATGCCCTTCCTAACACCAACCACTCCGAGAGTGTAGTGGGTGCTTTTACATGCCACCAGCACGAAGGCCAGTCAGGCGGTACTGGCAATGGCCATGCTCGAAATGGTGTATTTTACGTGCCACCTGCACAGGAGCCAGTTGATATTTTTTCTTCTCTTACTCTTGTTTTTTTGCACACATCTACAAAATGACTTTCTAAAATGAAATTCCATTATGCAGCTGAGGAGTACATTTTCATTGCACATTTTATGTAGTGTTCTTACTACATGAATAAATGAAGTTTGTACGAAACATACATACTGCTATAACCTATTGAATTTTTGTTGCTTTTCTTCAAATTTTATTCACCAAATCTCTTGATTTTGTTTTTGGTTGTTACCCTAACAAATTCTGGTGCCTCAAACATTTTAAGTACCACATTTAATCTTTTGATTAAATCTATATTATTATATATATATATATATATATATATATATATATATATATATATATAATAATTTTCCCAGAGGAATTTGAAGTCTCTGTCTCTTTTGAATATGAAAATTTAAAAGTTTAAAAACCTTATAATATATATATATATATATATATATATATATATATTTTCAAAAATTAGGGAATGGAGTAAATAAAGTCTGGGATATGTATGTTTCATAGCTAGTGGAACCTTGGAAGTAGTATATTATTCAAACAAGGGATAGACCACAAGCTACTCTTCAGGCCAAGGATACCTTGATTATATGAATTTTACATTGTTGTTAGGATGACCTGTGTTAACTCGTTGGGGATTCGATCAAAACATTTTTGAATGTTTATTCACATATACATCAACCCCGATTGCTAACTGTGAATTACAAAATTAATTTTTTTCAGCTTATCGTATTTTGATATGGGAAAAATTCACAACCTTCTGTACCAATAAACCACTATTGTTCTTGAAAGTTATTTTTTATATCTTCTTCGGATTGCTTGAAACTCATTAACTTCCTACACCTTGATCCTTGGATCTTACCTTTACACACACACACACACACACACACACATATACACACACATTCTTTTTCTCACCCCCACACACTGTGTCATAATGTTCATGCTTATTTAGTCTTAGTGTGAAATTGGATCCAATGAAAACTTTTTCAACTGCCTTGGATGAGGATTGAACAGACTAGTTTTTTTGTTATTTATCAATTTACCAACATCCAGTGTCTCTTCTGTTCGAAGCTGCTGATGATAACAGTTGAAAGTTACTAAAATGTCAGCAAATATGTTACAAAATATAATCCATGTATCTAACAAAAGATGGTCAACAACCCTATAATGTTTATTACTTTACCAATACAGTCAGTGTTATGAATAAATAAATATGCAGATTCATATCAGTTTGTATTTAATCTCAATTTGAAATTAGTCCCATAAATACCTTTTCAGTATCTTGCCATGAACATTGATCGATCTTGAGGAATTGTTACTTAACAATTCATCAGGATATCCTGACAGTGACATTCTCTCCATTTTTCTTTTTCTCTCTCTCTACTGCAGATTCAGTTTTCCTTGAAACCAAAAACAAGGTTTGGAATATTCTGGCTCCTAGGATGGTTGACTGCTTCTCAACTTCTTGGCGGTGTGTTAATTAGTGTCTACCAGTTTCATAAGACTTTACAAGATCTCAAATCTAAAGTTATCTCATCACCACTCTCTATGTAAGTTGATAAAAATTAAAAACTGTTGGAGTGGAGCACTTGTTGAATCACTGTTTTTATTCTTTCACTGTTTTCAGTCTTTAGACTGCAGGGAACCTCCTTTAAGAGTTTAAATTTACTTAATTATGTCAAACTCTGGCACTTTGGTGAAAGAAGATAATTATATTGGAGGTAAATACTACTATGCATTTTTGTTTGACTGATTTTGTTCATTCATACTGATGCACACATGCATGTGTATCTTTTTATCTTTCTATCTTTCTACTTGTTTCAGTCATTAATCTGTGGCCATGTAGGTACACCACCTTGAAGAATTTTAGTCAAACAATTTGACCCTGGTGCTTATTTTTTTAACCCTGGTACTAATTCTATTGGTCTCTTTTGCTGAACTGCTAAATTATACCAACACTGGTTTGTCAGGCAGTGGTGGGGGACAAACACAGACACAAAGGCACACACTGGTATATATATATACATACACAACAGTTTTCTTTCAGTTTCCCTCTACCAAATCCACTTACAAGGCTTTGGTATATAGTGGAAGACACTTACTAAAGGTGCCACACAATGGGACTGAACCCATAACTATGTGGTTGGGAAACAAGCTTCTTGTCACACAGCCATGCTTTCACCTGTATAATAAGAAGACATAGAAATCCTTTAACACATCTTAAATGATTGGTTACAATTGTTTCTGCACCAACTCTGCTTGCAACACCAGTTTACATTAAAATTCAAAGTGTTTGTGGTTTTAGACATTTGAGTGGTTGGTGTTAGGAAGGGCATCCAGCCGTAAAAGCCCTGCCAAAACAGACAGTAGCCTGGGGTAGTCTTCTACCTGGCCGGCCGGCTCCTGTCAACCATCCTATCCATGCATGCATGGAAGACAGACATTAAATGATGATGATATGTATATATATTCTTTTATTTGTTTCAGTCATTTGATTACAGCCATGCTGGAGCACCACTTTTAGTCAAACAAATCGACCCCAGTACTTGTTCTTTGTAAGCGTAGTACTTATTCTATTGGTCTCTTTTGCTGAACCACTAAGTTACGGGGATGTAAGCACCAACATCAGCTGTCAAGTGATGGTGGAGGTGACAAACACAGACACACACACACAAATATACGTATTTTTCTGCATTATATGGATAATTTATCCTGATCACGCTGTTTATAGCATTATCACGTGTTTGAGAAAGTAAACAAACAAAGTTTGTTTTTTTTTAGAAACGTTGAGATGTATTGTAAGATACAGAAATAAATTTATTTCTGTATCTTACAATACATCTCAGCGCTTCATATTTTTTCTGTCCTAATGATTTTGTAGACTGCGGAATAAATGATAATAAGATGGGGCAGTGTCTGGCAAATATGGTGGGAGGGATATCGTTTCTCATTCAAACTACTCCATGATTAGTCATTTTTCAGATGGATTGCATTATCTAATAGTGGTTCTCAACCATTTTTTATCTATGGACTCCTTTTATTACTATTCTACTCTGGTGGACCCCCATAGCCATTTCATGTTTATAAATTAGTTTTATCGATACTTCTTTCGAAATTTCTATTTTGGTTTTCAACTCGTGTGGGCTAAACTATGTATAATGCTAGAGAAAAACACCTAGCTCTTTCTTGCAGTAAATATTGGGTCATCCCATAAATGATGCAGTTTTTTTTATACTTCTTTTATTTTTCAAAATTAAGATAAAGAAGTTCTTTTTTAATCTAAAATATACCTTCCTTCATTTTCTACAATGCTCTTCCATCTATCTGGTAGACTTGCAAGGCCCTTATTCCAAAATTCACTTGTCTGTGTCGAAAAATACTCCTCCACTACTGTTCTGACCTTGTCTACAGAGTTCATATTTTTTCCGTCCTAATGATTTTGTAGACTGTGGAATAAATGATAATAAGATGAGGCAGTGTCTGGTAAATATGGTGGGAGAGACATCGTTTCCCATTCAAACTACTCCAGCCTTTGGAATGTTGTTGTTGCTATATGCGGTCGACGATTATCCTGATGGAAGAAAACCTTTCATCTTGAAATCAAAGATGGTCATGCCTAGGGTGCTGGTGTTTCTCCTTTCCCTGTCCATTGTCTTGGATACTTGACATTTTTATAGAGGACCCATTTCTCATCACCAGTCACTATTCGATTCAAAAAAGGTTCATTCAAGAGACATGACAGCAAAGATGAGCACACGTTCACTCTCTGCATGCAATTAGACTCGGAAAGTTTATAAGAAACTCATTGACCCAATTTGCTGACTTTTCTGATGGCACGCAGGTGTCAATGAATGGTTGAATGACCAAATCCAAACTTCTCTACTAGTTCCTCAACAGTTACGATCAGATTTTGTTCCACCAGGATTTGCAGGACATCCTCGTCAAGCTCTAAACATCTTCCAGTATGAGACTCATCTTCTAAGCTGTTGTTTCTGGCTTGGAATTTCTGGAATCACTGTTGACACTGGCTTATGCTTATTGCCCGATCCCCATATATTGCATTAATATTCCTCACATTTTCCATTGTATTGTTGCCTTTATTGAACTCATAAAGAAAAATATGCCAAATATGCTCCTTTGTCACTTACATTATAGCTTTGAAAAAATAACTTAAAATTGAACTGCACCCTTCAGAACGTGCACTAAGAATAAGGACAAGGTAAAATTACTACCTGCTTTTATAGCAAGTTGATGGAGGTAGTTTGTCCCATCCCCCTCCAACTTTTAGTTCATGCAGTTGAAAAAATGCATTATTTATGGGATGACCCAATACATCTAAAGCAAAATTTTTTCATGGATCCCTAAAATACAACTGTGGAGCTCCAATTGACTATTTTGCTTGTGTGAACCCCCCAAAATCTTATATGGACCCTCAGGAGTCATATGGACCCCAGTTGAGAACTATTGATCTAATATATAATTGTTTTAGGACAATAAAATGTTATTTGAGGAATATTGCTGCAATTTCTTGACAGTTTGATTTGATGTGTATTATTTGAGTATGTAAATCAGTAGTTTCTAGATATTTGTTTTTCTTGTGGTGAACATATTTTGGTGTGACTTTGAATGTAAAAATATATTGAGAAAGAGTATTTATATATTTTAGAGTATAAATATAAATAATTTACACTGCACAAATTTTATTAAGGAATTACTTCTTTATATAATAAATGAAGCATAGTTAATAAATAGAAGCATGTGCATGATGTTTTCTGTTTAGATGTATTTAAAATTAACTACCTATCCTTCACAATTTCCTGTAATATGTTATATTAAGACTAAAGTCTTCATATAATATAAAGTATATAGAATTTCAGTTGGTATTTTTCACATTTTTAAAAATATTTTTTTGTTTTTGTAACATTGCTAGCCTTTTCTTGGAATGTATCATTTGGGAACCACTAACCTAGCTCTATTTATGGACATTTCTAATGCATTTGTTCAAACCTATTGCAGGATAAAACTCTCATTTCATCTCTCCTTGGTTAATGAAGTTTATGCTTAAACTGTAAATGAGATTGTTTATTTTGTTTTGTTTTTATTGTTGTATTATTTAACTCCATGTCAGCCCTGATTGAGAAAAAAAGACCCTAAGATCAAAAATATTCTAGCCATGACTATTCCTACTTTTTATATATGCCCAGGCTATATTGCCCTAGTGTCTTTATTTAAGAGTTTAAATTGTGATTTGAGGAAGGTTTGATTGCTATTTCTAGGTTATGTGAAAAATCACTCATCATCATCATTTCATAATTGCCTTCTCATGCTAGCATGTGATGGACAGCTTTCTGAGGTTGTGCTTTGTGATCAGTTGCCTTTCTTGTTACCAACACTTTTAGTTGCTTATTTATCCAAGGATATGGTACACCTTGTGCGAACTGAAATACTCGTAATGTTGAGAAGTTAATGTGTTGTTTTTTATTATTGATATTTTTTATATCATGTATTTTGTGTCTGATAGTGTTGCTGGTTATAAGTTTCTAAAGGGCTAATCACTGATCCATTGCATTCCTGTTGGTGAGAGTGACAAGCGAATGTCTCTGCAACTCAGGTGGAATAGTCACAGTGTATTTTGTTTGAATGTACCATTTTATCAATTTTCTTACCAATGTATAATATATGATGGATATCAGCAAAAGATATATGCACATGTTTACATGCACACACAAAGCTTCTGCACAGTTTCCATGCACCAAATTTTACTCATAAAGCATTGATCAATCAAGGAGTTTGATAGAAGACACATTGGGCATCACATCTGGAAGTTTGTGGAGGCATTGCAAACTTGTTAATATGACATCTATGCTTGTTGGGTTCTTATCATATCAATTTACTTCTATATATTTTCAGTTGTAAGGTGAAGTCTGTAGCAACTGCATCGAGTCATCAGTGTCCTCTATGCTTAGAACTTCGTCATGAAACAACTGTTACACCATGTGGTCATCTTTTTTGTTGGAATTGTATCCTGGAATGGTGTCAAACCAAGGTAAGAGGCTGCAGTGTCACACTTCTCAAGCTTCTTTACTTTTAAGTTTGCTTTTTACTCTGTTCAGCTTTGATCAAGCAGATCCATAATCAAGAGTATTCCAGTCATGACTATCCTATCTTTTACTCATACATAGACATAGTATATCTTGGACTACATTACCCAGTATATCCCTCCTTGAGTTTTATGCTAGACATGATCAAGCAAATCTCTGATCACAATATTCCAACCATGACAATCCCATCTATTATTCAAATGTAGTATGTTGAGGACTCTGTTTTATGTGTCATTTCTTGTTCTTATATAGCCTCAGATTACCCTAATAGAACCCACCTAAGTAGTGAGTAGAACATTTTAGGTGCAACCCACAGAATTATTGCTCTAAATCCTCAAAATGAGCCTAGGGAAATTTTAAGATTCCAAGGGCAAATTGGGGATTCCAATGGGGAAATTGTTTTTAGGTTGAAAAATTCTTTGTCATTATTTACAGTTTTTGCAAGATTTATTTTCTTTAATGATAATTTTAAGGGTATTAATGTTAAGCAATAATTGAATTGTATACAAGACTACTTCATTTGATGTGAGGGAAACGAGGATGGTAAACTTGTAAAGGAAGTAAATACAGAAAACAGTTTAGAATCCCTGTACTAGATATGTCAAACCTCCACCTAGCAGTTAACCATACTCTGCTCTTTGAAAGTAGTAGGAAATTGTTTGTTTTCTAACTTATATCTGGAATGACTAGGGTATTTAGGATGGTGTAGTTATTCTTACTGTTGTTTGGTTGATTCAGCAGAGCTGTGATTACAGGCATTTCACCATAACCATCTAGTCTTTATTTTTTTACATGCAGAGAACCCAGTACCACATTATCCAGCATGTCATTTTCTAAGATGGTTGAGTTTGATTTTAGGAAATTTGGCTGCCGTTTTTAGCCAGTCTTACCACCATATTAAAGATCTGTTATTGGCTTGTTGGTGTTGGAGTCGTGTTATATATTGTCTGAGTGTTTATGTAATATCAGAGACTGTGTAGGACAGAAAGTCTTTTTAGGATGATATGGCAGTATTCTGGAATGAGGTTGGTGTTGAAGCAGAGACTGAAGGAAGTTGCCACAGTAACAAACTGTAGATCTCATAAGCTAGATCTCAATTCATTAGAAATAACAGCCAAGTTATCCTCAGTTTCTTCTTTTTACATTCTTCCATTTGAAATAAGGAAAGGACACACTGGATAATGTTGTCTAGTATACATTGTCAAAAATAAAATTAGATAGTCATAAATAGAATGATTGGATCATTCCATTCATGGTCTGTTTCATTAGTGATTACAAAGGACAAAACAGCAAATGTTGGCAATTTTTTTTCAAAATATTATCAATGTCACATAATGCATGTATATTTTTGAATGCATTTAGGCTGCAATATTTCATCCAGGGAAAGTCCCTTTAAAGACAGTGTGTGTTAAAAAACACAATACACTTCAAATCCAGGCAAAACAAATCACCCTTGAAGTGAACAAGAACAACTGAAATCAATATTTTACAAATATTTCTTCTCATCGGTATTGTATACTCAAATCACCCTTTGTTCATGTCTGGAATGATTAGCTTCACTTGGCTTTGAAGTAAACTGTGTTTTTTAACACACTGTCTTAAAGGGTCTTCCTCTGCACAAAGTGCCACAGCCTAAAAGTGTTTACATTATGGAGCTGCTTCTTACTCAAAATTAAAATTTTTTTCTTTGTTTTGTATTATTTTTGTTGTTGCAGTTGTTATTCTTGCTATGATTTAACCTAGATTATCTCTAATTTAGCGCACCTGTGATTTTGCTGGTTAAACAACTACATTATTCAGTAATTCAGTATTTCTCCCTCAGATACAGTGTAATTTGGTTTAAGTTATTCAGTGAGTCATTGTCATACATAGTCTCTCTAGGATTGCATTATTTAGTGTGTCCTTTTTAGTAAGATAGATTTGAAGGAATTATGTTTTTTAATTTTTGATTAATTAATTTTAAAAATGTTTGCTGTTGGTCTGGATGAACAAACTGTACTTAGGCCTTTGCAGACTCTCCAAAACTGGTGTAAAATGACTGCAAAAAAAAAAAAAAGTGCAGATATGTGTAGGCTGACTCTGAGAAGAAAAACACAACCATACTGTAGTACCATCTCTAGCGGCTTTAGTGTTAGGCCCTAGTCCTAGTATGTTGTCTTCTTCATTATGAAGGGTTGTAACTTGCAGGTAATATATGTCACAATATATTTGCTTGATGTGATTCATCAACAATCCCTAGCCAATATGTACTCATACAGAAAGACACACACATACAAACATACACGCATACTCATATGCACATGCACACACATATACACATATGATGGGCTTTCACAGTTTCCACCTACCAAATTTCACTCACAAAGTAGTGGTCAAGTCTAGGCTACAGTAGAACACACTTATCCAAGTGCCATGCAGTAGGATTAAAGCTGACATTGGTGGTTGTGGAACAAATCTTTAAACCATTGGATTAGATTGCATAACCTTTATTCCAGTCATTGGTATTTCAATTAAATAGACAAAGAGTGAGTATCTTGGATTTTTTTTACAATCTATCAACCTCAATCAGTATATGTGTTTCATCAATTTATTCATTATTATTAGAAAACATCTCTGTAACTTACAGGCCTGTTCAATGCATTAAATTTCTCTTCCTTGTGGCAAATTTTAATTTAATCCATTGTTTGAACTGTTTCTCCCAACTAATTTTTGATACAAATTTAATATAGATGTTTGTTTCTGTTACCTTTAGGGGGAATGCCCATTATGCAGAGAAAAACTTCTGAGTTGTCGTCTTATTTATCTCCAAAATTATGACTTTTGACACCGAAATTCTAACATTTCTATGTAATAAATTATGTAAATATAAAATGGCAAGTGTTATCACTACAATGTATCAAAATTTTGTGTTTCTGTTATATATGCACACACACGTATGTATGTATGTATGTATGTATGTGTGTGTGTGTGTGTGTGTGTGTGTATATATATATATATATATTAGGGTCCCCCATTCCCTTTCGTTGACATGGAGAAAGCCTTTGACAGGGTCCCCCGATCCCCTATCTGGTGATCACTGAGGAAACTAGGGATAGATGAATGGTTCGTGGCAACTGTGCGAGCCATGTACAGGGATGCTGTCAGTAAAATGTGGGTTGGCAATGAGTACAGTGAAGAATTCCGGGTAGAGGTAGGGGTCCACCAAGGTTCAGTCTTCAGCCCCCTCCTATTTATCATAGTCCTCCAGGCAATAACAGAGGAATTCAAGACAGGATGCCCCTGGGAGCTCCTCTATGCTGATGACCTTGTGCTAATTGCTGAATCACTATCAGAACTAGAGGAGAAGTTTCAGGTGTGGAAACAAGGACTAGAATCGAAGGGCCTTAGAGTCAACCTTGCTAAAACCAAAGTCCTAATAAGTAGGAAGGTAGGCAAAAACACAAACCCCTTCAGGTAGATGGTCCTGCTCGATATGTAGAAAAGGCGTAGGTAGAAACTCTATAAGATGCACCTAGTGCAAGCTATGGACGCATAAAGGTGCAGCAATATCAAAGGAAGGTTAACTAGGAAGTTAGTTTTTGTACGTGGCAGATGTTCAGGAGCAATAAACACTGAAAATGTGCAGAAAACAACTTCTGCTACATTCCAGGGAGAAAAACTAGACATAGTTGATAGCTTCCGTTATCTAGGTGACCAAGTCAGTAGCAGGGGAGGGTGTGCTGAAAGTGTAGCTGCTAGAATAAGAATAGCCTGGGCAAAGTTCAGAGAGCTCTTACCTCTGCTGGTGACAAAGGGCCTCTCACTCAGAGTAAAAGGCAGACTGTATGACGCATGTGTACAAACAGCCATGCTACATAGCAGTGAAACATGGGCTGTGACAGCTGAGGACATGTGTAAGCTTGCAAGGAATGAAGCCAGTATGCTCCGATGGATGAGTAATATCAGTGTGCATACTCAACAGAGTGTAAATACCTTGAGAGAAAACTTGGACCTAAGAAGCATCAGTTGTGATGTGCAAGAGAGACGATTGCGCTGGTGTGGTCATGTAGCAAGAATGAATGAGGATAGCTGTGTGAAAAAGTGCCACACCCTAGCAGTTGAGGGAACCTGTGGAAGAAGTAGACCCAGGAAGACCTGGGATGAGGTGGTGAAGCACGACCTTCAAACAGTAGGCCTCACCGAGGCAGTGACTTGTGATCGAGACCTTTGGAAATATACAGTGCGTGAGAAGACTCGGCAAGCCAAGTGAGACCATAATCCGAGGCCTCTGCCAAGGGTGTAGCCAGCCCACTTATGTGTACCTTTCCTTCATTGGACACTAAACTCTGTTTGCAAAGACTTGTTGAGGTAAATGAAATCGATCCAAATTTGATGACTGGCACCCATGCCAACCTCTCCTTCATTGGACACTAAACTCGGCTTGCGAAGACCTGTTGGGGCAAGTGAAATCGAAATCGTGATTGAACCAAATTCTATGACTGGCACCTGTACCAGTGGAGTGCTAAGAGCACCGTCCGAGTGTGATCATTGCCAGAGCAGCAGTCTGGCTTCCATGCCAGTGGCACGTAAATAGCACCATTTGAGCGTGAACGTTACCAGCATTGACTTACTGGCACATGAAAAAACATTCGAGTGAGGTCGTTGCCAGTGCCGCTGGACTGACTCCTGTGCAGGTGGCATGTAAAAAAACACCATTTTGAGCATGGCCGTTGCCAGTACCGCGTGATTGGCCCTCATGCTGGTGGCACGTAAAAGCACCCACTACACTCTTGGAGTGGTTGGCGTTAGGAAGGGCATCCAGCTGCAGAAACTCTGCCAGATCAGATTGGAGCCTGGTGCAACCGTCTAGTTCGCTAGTCCTTAGTCAAATCGCCCAACCCATGCTAGCATGGAAGGCAAACATTAAACGATTATATATATATTAATTTATATAAGGGCATTACTATACAACAATGCCTCATGCTAAGAGGGACTCAAAAAGTCAAACTACCGTAATAAACACCTTTTTACCGAACTCGAGGGAATGCAACTCTCAAAGCTAACCCCCTAAAAACTTTTAACTTAATGGTAAATCATGATTTCATAATCAACGCTGTAATCTGCATCTTTTATTCATCAGTACACGTATGGTCAAGACACATAAAAATAAACAAAAATCAACATACCCGACGAACACTCTATGTATTCAGCATAGTACATAGATGATTGTTTATCCCTATATATATCCATGAAAGAGGCGGGTTTTTTTGAATTGCACTTCGGTACATGTGTTTTTTTAGAATAATATTCAGCACTGAATATATTCTAATTATTTATAATTCAATAATAGGATAAAGTCTTTATAAGAATTTATCAAGTAGTTAGCGTCCCTCTTAGCGTGAGGCATTATTGTATAGTAATGCCCTTATATAAATTAATAAATATATTTATAGGGATAAATGATGGGTTTTTCCCCCCTTGTGAGGTTTTTTCACGCTAACTACTTGATAAATTCTTAGAAAGACTTTATCCTATTATTGAATTATACACACACACACACACACACACACACACAGACACACACACACATACACACACACACATTAGAAAAAAAAGACAACAAAACCAAAGCATGATGAGTATCTCAAGTCATTTATGATAATTTAATTAGAGTAAGGTTAATTTGAAGTCTTACAGCTGTTTCTGGATTATCCCATACTCACTTTATCTCCTATGACGGAATACCCAGTGTCTGGGGAATTAGGACAAATGTTTGGGGTTATGTGATCATGAAAATTTTCAGCCATCCATTCCTGTGTTACTAGAGCCATGTGTGATAGTGCAGAGTCTTACTGAAACACATATGGCCTCCCATTGCATTCACTGTCTATCCATGGCTTAACAATTGTTTCCAGGACCTCAATGTAGGCAGCAGTGTTAACTCTAAGGCCTTGTGGAAAGAAGTAAGGAGGCATCACATGTCCTTCATTGCTGACAACCCCTAAAATCATGACAGTTGCAGGACATTTTGTATGCATAACACTTGGAACTTCATAAGAGTCTGCACATAGCCATCTGTCATTTCTTCTGTTAACCTTTTGATCTTGATCAAAGTTTATCTTGTTTGAGAAAAACCAAAACAAATCTTCTTCTGCTGGATGTTTCAGTTTGTAGTGATTTTGTTTTGCTTTTTCTGACAAACTGACCTTTCCTCATCATATAAGACTTATATCCGATGTCTTCATGGACAACATTTTTGACTGTTCCTTCTGACACATGGAGATCTTTTGCAATTGACCTCATGGACTTTCTGGGATTGTAATCAACGGTCTGTTGAACTTGCTGGATAAATTCAACACAGAGTTTCATATCAGGAATCTTATAACACAGATGGCATGGGTTGGACGATTTGATATGGAGCTGGCCAGCTGTTCAGACTCTAATCATTTGTCATGGCATGGTTTCTACAGCTGGATGCCCTTCCTAATGCCAATCACTTAATAGAATGTGCTGAGTGCTTTTTATGTGTCACTGGCATGGGTATATTTACACAGCACTGACACAGAGCATTTACATAGGACTGTCATGGGGGCATTTTCACAACGATTTTACTTAGCTTAATGCATCATATACCACAAATTGCCACATATCCTGGTCCACTTTCATTTCTTTAGTAAGGCTCAGCATCCAAAGATCCTTTCTCACCATTCTGTCCCATGTCCACCTGAATCTACCCCTTCCACAGGTTCCTTCCACAATAAGAGCTCAGTACTTCTTTATGCAGCTGTCCTCATCCATATGCATCACATGACCATACCAGCATTGTCTTCTCTCTTGCACACAACATCTGATACCTCTTATATCCAGTTTTCCTCTTAATTATTTACAATCTGTCATGCATGCACACTGACATTACCCATCCAGTGGAGCATGCTAGCTTCATTTCTTTCAAGCCTTCACATGTCCTCTGTAGTCAAAACCCATGTTTCACTGCCATATAACATAGCTGTACATATACATGCATCATACAATCTGCCTCTCACTCTGAGGGAGAGGCCTTCAGTTACCAACAAAGGTAGAAACTCTCTGAACTTTGCCCAGCCTGTTCTTATTTTAGTAACTACACTTTCAGAACTTCCTCCTCCACTGCTAACTTGGACTCCTAGGTAACAGAAGATATCTACTACTTCTAATGATCCCCTTGAGCATTTGAAGGAGTCTATTGTCATTGCATTTTTAGTGTTTATTGTACCTGTACATTTGCCACACACAACGACTATATTTTCTATATACTCTATTAAACTTCCTGTGATACAACTACACCTCCTACATGTCCAAAGCTAGTACCGAGTACAACATATGGAGTTTCTACCAATACCCTTCTTACATATCAAGCAGGTTCATCTCCCAGAAGGGGCTTGTGACTTGTCTGTTTTCCTATGTACTAGGACTTTGGTTTTCACTAAATTAATTCTAAGGCCCAGGCTTTACTTCCACACCTGAAATTTCTTGTCAAGGTCAGGTAGTGATTCAGCTATAAGAGCTAGGTCATCAGCATAGAGGAGCGCCCAGGGACAGTCCATCTTGAATTCCTCTGTTAAGGCCTGGAAGACTAAGATAAACAAGACGGGGTTGAGAACTGAGCCTTGGTGAACTCCTACCTGTACACTGAATTCATTGCTATACTTGTTGCCAACCTTCACCGTAATGGCAGCATCCTTGTACATGGCTCGCATAGCTCTCACTAACCATTCATCAATCCCTAGCTTTCGCGTTGACCCCAGACAAGGGAGCAGAGGACCCAGTCAAAAGCTTTCTCTATGTTTGCAAAAGCCATATATAAAAGTTTATTTTGGCTAAATACTTCTCCTGCAGTTGCCGAACCAGGAATATAACATCAGTCATACCCCCACCTGGTACAAATCTAAACTGCATTTCATTTACATTACTCTCTTCCGAATTAATTGAGTTATGTCCCTTACTGTGACTTTCATCACCTGGTCCAGCAATTTGATGCATCTGTAATTATTTCTGTCTAAGTCATCACCTTTGCCTTTGTAGCAGTTGACTATAATGCTGCTACACCAATTGTTGGGTTTGACTTCCTTGTGGATAACCTGATTAACTTTACAGGTGACTAGGCCATATCCTACTCCACCAGATATTTACAATTAATGTGTAATGTCATAATAAGAAACACAAAAATACACGCTCTCATATATACATTATCATCATCATTACCATCATCATTTAACATCCGCTTTCCACGCTGGCATGGGTTGGACGATTTGACTGAGGACTGGCGAATCAGATGGCTGCACCAGGCTCCAATCTGATCTGGCAGAGTTTCTACAGCTGGATGCCCTTCCTAATGCCAACCACTCCAATATACGCATATTCATGCCTTCCTGTATGCATGCATATATACATACATACATCTCTTACAACAAGGCAATATTCCTCTAGGCATTCACAGTACTATTTGGGATACTTGACTGCTCTGTAGAGAAAATCTACCTCATACACTTTAAAACTTGCTGGATCATGACCTCAACTGGAAACCTCCATAGAGATAGGGATATCAATAACTCAGGATAGATGAAGGAAATAGTGGCTTGAGATCAATGCAGACAGCCTTTGAATATCATGTAGTCTCTCTCAGACAGCAACTGTTAAACAACAGTTCTTGGTCATATTCTCTTCTATTGGTGGTCTTATTCAAAGGAGATATTTGCGAAGTGTTGTATTACTATTGAATACTGTCCTGATGTCATATATCTCTTTTCTTCATAATTGGAGTGGAGAGTATACTTTTGGGGTAGTTGTTGCTTGATAGATTGTTACTGAGCTTGATCATTTCTTCGTGGTGGGTGTCACAATTGCTACTTATATTCATTGCTCGAAGTTTTAGGCACTGAGCAATCCCTCTCTTTACACTGTATGGATGGTGGGAGTTGAAGTTGAGATATCGTCCAGTGAAGGTCAGCTTGCGGTATACAGATGTCCTAAATCCATACTTGGTTTGTGTTATTAATACGTCCAGGAATGCTAGCAGATTGTCCTTTTCTTTTTCCATTGTGAACTGTATGGATGGCTTTATTGAGTTCACATGATCTAACAGCATTTGGACATCTTCCTGGTAGGGCCAGAGTATGAAGGTGTCATTAACATATCGCAGCCACAGGGTTGGTTTTAGTGGTGTTGATCCTAAAGCCAAATTCTCAAAGTATTCCATGTATATATTGGTTATTATCGGTGATAATGGTGAACCCATAGCTAGACCCTCTTTTTGTCGATATATATCAGTGTCCATACTGAAGTAGGTAGTTTCTACACAGACGGTCAACATTTCCATCAAGTTTCTTAGTGGTTTACTAGTGCGTTCTTTTAGATGGGTGTCCGTCATTAGTTTTTCTTGAATCACCAATAGTGCGTCACCAGTTGGGACTTTGGTGAACAGACTTATCACATCTAGACTCACCATCTGGTTGGATTCAGTGGGGGTGTCCTTGATCAATTCTGTGAAGTGGGTGGAATTCTTAGCGCTCGTGATACCCATCACAAAGAAATAATCAAGCTCAGTAACAATCTATTAAGCAACAATATTGGTGGGACAGACACACACATGCACGTACGTGCACACACACACACACACATGATAGTCTTTCAGTTTCCTTCTACCAAATCCACTCACAAAGCTTTGGTCGGCCCAAGGCAGTGGGACTGAACCTGGAACCATGTGGTTGGGAAGCAAGCTACTTACCACACAGCCACACCTATGTATATATTATAAATATAAATATTTAAAAAATGGAACAAAAATGCAATAGAGGACAATAAAACATCCGGACAGATAGATGGTACAAAGACAGACAAGAAAAATAACAAATAGAGGGACAGAAAAAATAAGGACGGGTTATTTGTGGCCTTCTTTGATCAGTCAAGTTTCCTCATGGTCCTTGCAGGTTTGGGCAGTTACACTTGGGACTGTTTGAATCTGGTTGCCCCGCCAAAAATCTAAGTTAAGAGCATTAGATTTTTTTTTTGTAAGAAAGCAAGCAAATGTGTATGACAACAAAGACAAATAACGGAGAACATGTTACACAATTACAAATACAAACAACAAGAATATAACAAGTGTCTTTTGACTAATGAAGACAAATCAAATTGAGCTGGTGTATATAGAGTGAAAGCCTTGAGGCAGGAACACAGGAGATGGACATAAGAGATGTTTGCAGTTGGCAGTCAAGCCAAGAAAGAAAGATCATGGCTGGCCAAACACCGGTCATGTGGATGGAGGAGAGAGGGGTAGGGGTCAGAAGGATGGGAAAGAGAGAAAAAAGAGAAAGGTACAAAGGAGATAAACGAGGTGGAAAAGTAGGAATTAAAGAGAGGACCAAGAAATGTGTGAGAGGGGGAGCAAGAAAAAAAAGGAAGAAAGTATGAAGGTACCAAAAGACAGACTAAGAGAATCATACAAAACTTTAGACATATACCAGTTATACTATCTAATGTCCCATTGCAATTTCAACGGTTACACTTTCCTATCCATGAGCATTAATAAAAGTCGAGGCCAAACACTAAAAGTTGCTGGATTGCAACTTCAACAGCCATGCTTTTCACATGGCATCACGTGTGGGAGCAAAAGCAAATCTTTTTGCTTATGCACCATAAAATAAAACTAAAAACATTGTTTATAAAGAAATATTCACTCTTAATGCAACATCAATACTTCAATAACTTAATTTCCCATTACTATCATTACATTCAAGAATGACTAAATTACCTATTTCAATGAACTGTATTATATAATTGCCATTACTGTATTGATAAATATAATAAAAAATAAAACTCACTATTGTCATATAATAAACAAACAGAAGTTCATGTATGAAGTTCATCTCTTTTCTACTTAAATTATTATATGAGATCAATGCTTTCGAGAGATCATTCAGCTGAACTGTTTGCAGAGTAGCTTTTGAAACTTGGTGAAGGGAGAATTCTAATTAGTGAAGAACAGTTTCTTACACTCAATGCAATATATAATTCAACTGATTCCGTTGATGATTTGCTGTATGAAACCTTTCCTAATCTTCTTCATAGTTACAACAATACAGATTACATCGGTGACAGAGCTATCCTGGCTCCAAAAAAATGTTCCTCTACATACCATTAATTGACAGTGTTGTTGATGATCAGGATTGTGTCAACTACTCCATCGAATTCTTTAACTCACTAGAACCACCAGGTACAGCTCTTCATTGTCTTCAGTTGAAAAAGGGGACTCCTATTTTGCTATTACATATTTTGTCTCAACCAAAATAATGCAATGGTACAAGATGGTGTACAAACTTCATTGATCCAAACATTTTACTGTTAGTAGTAAAAGCTTATGTACCCTGAAATAAGACAAAAAACATTGTTTATAAAGAAATATTCTTAATGCAACATGAATACTTCAATAACTTCATTTACCATTACTATCATTACATTCAAGAATGAATAAATTACTTATTTCAATGAAATGTATTATGTAATTGTCATTACTGTATTGATAAATATCATAAAATAACACATACATTCACTTATCATTATCATGCAATAAACAATCAGAACTTTGTGTATAAAACAATCTTTATTCTACTTCAGTTATTACATGTTTTTCTCTTATGAAAATATTATATCATTGCCATTACTGTATAGATAAATAAAATAACACATACAACTCACTTATTATTGTCATATCATAAACAAACATAGGTTCATGTATGATATTGATCTTCTACTTCAATTCTTACATGATTTTCTCTTCTAAAGATACACACAAACAGGAGGAGTAAATTATACATTGTTTTTGGACATTTTTTTCTTATCTGATATCAGTTGACAGGCATGAATATGAGAGCAATCTTTTTCTTCAATTTTATCTGTGTCATTTTGTAGATTTATAATCCTCTGACGTTCTCCTGCTACTGCCTGTAGAGTTAAATTTGGTCCTGTTCTAATTTTGCTTATATCCAGGAATTGTACATCTACATTTTTGCTTGCATTAAGTCCTTGAATAAAAATTAAACCCATGAACATGTCCGGGGTCAACTCATCCAATTTGAATTTCTTACACACTCTGTTAACCACTCCGGCATAGGTGATGAAATCTTCATCTTTTTTGACCAAATTTAAACATTACCAGCAAGTTTTGAACAGGGAACTTCTTTCATTGAAAATTTTCAATAAAAAATTGTTTCATCAAAACAAATCTCACCTGGTTTCTTTGGTACCCAGTAAGCCAAGCTTTTTTTGCTGAAAATCTTTGATAGAATATTCACCATTTCTTCAAAACAGACTTCACCCAGTTCCTTTGACAATATGTAATTGCAATATTTCTCATGCTTGGCTGGTACCAACTTTCTCAACAAAAGTCAAATTTTTTTTCTTGTCTTGCCAGTTGCAGAATTCTCTCTAAAAATTTCCTCATATTTTCTAAAGTAAGCAGAGAAGGTAGTACCCTCCTCTGGGTTATAAGCAAACTCTCCGATTGAATTTGTGACAGTGTCAGGGGTGAACAAACTAGATGTAATTTCTGTTTTCTTCTGTATCAGTTACACTAAGAGTTGGTGTTGCTTCTGAAATTCCAACAACTGTTGTTGTTGTTTTTGTAATTCAATTATTGAAGCTAGTAAATCTTCCATGTACAAGCAAAAATTGGTCCAGCACAAGCTTCGAACAATCTCATTGCCAGAAATGTTATGACATAGGTATAAACGTCTGGTGTAAAATGGTATTACACTAATAAATAGTTGGTTGTGGTTATCTAAAAATAGCATATATTATTCTGCAATAGGTTAACACAGAATGCACTCCATACTACTCAAACATAGGTACAATACTCAGAATTCACTGTTAAACAAACATATGTCGTAGGTTAACTGGGGAAATAGGTTTGTGTGTGGAAGGTCTACAATTACAATAAACACTAAAAATGTACAGAAAATAGACTCCATCACATGCCACTGGGGTAAGCTAGAGGTGACCAAGTCAGTAGGAGAGGTGGATGCTCTGAGAGCGTAGCTGTGAAGATAAGAATAGTCTGGGTAAAGTTCAGAGAGCTCCTACTTCTGTTGGCAACAAAGAGCCTCTTCCTCAAAGTGAAAGGCAGGCTGTGTGATGCCTGTGTGCAAACAGCTATGCTACATGGCTGAGAAACATGAGCTGTGACCACCGAGAACATGTGTAAGCTTGAAAGAAATGAAGCTAGTATGCTAGTATGCTTTGCTGGATGTGCAATGTCAGTGTGCATGTACAACAAAGTGTAAGCATCTTAAAAGAAAAGTTGGGCATAAGAGGCATTAGGAATGGCATGCAAGAGAGATGACTGTGCTTGATTGGTCATGTAATGCATATGGACTAGGACTGCTGTGTAAAGAAGTGCCAATCTCTAACTGTGGAGGGAACCTGTGGAAGAGGTAGGACCCAGGAAAACATGGGATGAAGTGGTGAAACACAATCTTCGAACATTGGGCCTCACAGAGGCAATGACTAGTGATATGCTGTACTTGAGAAGACCTGTCATGCCAAATGAAATAGTAGCCGTGACTGATGCTTGTGTCATGTAACTGACACCTGTGTTGGTGGCACGTAAAAACTACCTGTTGAATGTTGGGCCTTACAGAGGCAATGTGGCTGATGCTGGTGTCACAGAGTAAATGTGGCTGATGCCAGTGGCACATAAAAAGTACCCTTTGAGTGTTTGGCCTCATGGAGGCAATGACAAATGACCGAGACCTTTGGCAACATGCTGTGCTTGAAAAGAAGACCCATCAAGCCAACTACTTGTGACAGATACTGGATCATGCAACAGACAACCATGCTGATGGCACATAAAAGCACCCATTGCACTCTCGACATTAGGAAGGGTATCCAGCCATAGAAACCATACCAAATCAAATTGGAGTCTGGTGCAGCTTCTCAGCTTGTCAGCCCTGGTCAAACCGTCCAGCCCATGCCAGCATGGACAATGGACATTAAATGTTGAATAATAATAATAATAATGATGATTATTATAACAATGATCTATATTGATTGACTGTATATACCTAGGAACAAAGGAGGAAGAAGCCTCATAGGATGCAAGA
Organism: Octopus bimaculoides; assembly: GCF_046866305.1. Classification (NCBI taxonomy): domain Eukaryota; kingdom Metazoa; phylum Mollusca; class Cephalopoda; order Octopoda; family Octopodidae; genus Octopus; species Octopus bimaculoides. Next base: position 22,539,399 of record NC_142943.1, read on the forward strand.
TCTATGTGGTCAACAAGATGAACAATCTGGGATGGTTCATCTAACAGCTTGTCACTGTTAGAAATAACAACACAATACCTACTGAAAATATGATGCACCCAAAAACACTTAAGAAGCAAGATGAAGAACAAAGAATAAACAACTGGAAAATGAAAACTGTATGGGCAATATCTCAGAGAAATTGAAGGGTAAGACAAGACCAACATCTGGAGGTGGCTGAAAGAATGCACTGAGATATTGATTTGCAGACTAATTACACCAAGCTCCAAATAGCTAAGAGCAGTGACTTGCCCTTTTGTAGAATGTGTGACAACAAAAACAAAACAATCTCGCATGTGAGTGACTGTAGCAAACTGGTCCAAAAGCACTACAAAAGGAGGCATAATAACATGGAAGAATGTTACTGGGAACAATGAATGTAAAATTCTGTGAGATGTTACAATCCAGTGTGACTCCCTAACTGATGCTCAAAGACCAGACATTGTTGTGGTAGATAAAAGGAGAAAACTAAGCTCATAAATATTGCCATACTTGTGGATGCATGCATAGGTGACAGAGAGTTGGAAAAGGTGGAAAAGTATAAATTACTAAAAGACAAAATTGCAAGAATGTGGGCAATGAGGAGAGTAACTGTCATCCCAGTAGTTGTAGTGGCACTCAGAGCTCTAGGCACCTAGTTTGAGAAATATGTTGGAAAAATTGGAATTGTCATGAGAGCAGAGCATGCCCAAAAACTGCTCTACTGGGGATAGCTAGAATTTTGAGAATGATATGTGTGTTGAGTATCTTCCACGATACTTAACATCCAAGTATCAAGTCTTATAATTTGTGGAACGAGACCCTGTGAGACTTCAGACAACAAGTTGCTGTTTGCTCTCACTGAATCAAGAGCGCAAGTAAGAATGTGAGCTCTGAGAAGTAAAATGTAGTAACAACAACAGCAACAATGATAATATTTCAAATGTGAAACCTGAAAACAGAAACAATCCCTATGATAATAGGTGCTTTGGGAGTAATAAAGTATATATATATATATATATATATATATATATATATATATATATATATATATATATATATATATATATATATATATATATATATATATATATATATATATATATATATATATATATATATATATATATATATATATATATATATATATAGGGCAGGCATGGTTGTGCGGTAAGAAGTTTACTTCCCAACTGCGTGACATTAGGTTCTGTCCCACTGCATGGTACCTTGGATTTGGTCAACAGAAACTGAAAGAAGGCTGTCGTATACATGTTTGTGTGTATGTGTGTACATGTGAGTGTATACACACACACGAAACAAGTAAAAGATAAAAGACAAGTACATAACCAAAACCCTAGGACTTACATATATGCATACCATATATGAAATAGTACTAACAGGCACAATATATGTATTAGATTAATGACAGGGAGGGCATCCAGATGTAAAATTCCTGTCATACTAAAATATTTGTGTAACACATGCTAGCGTAGAAAGATGGGTATGTAAAAGGCATATGAAATACTGAATTAAAAGTTTTATAGTAATGGTTTAGATATGTTGAAACACCTTCCAGATATGATCAATGAAAAAACACTTATTGTAATGTTTTTTGACGTAGTGAATATCTGTACAAACATCTGCCTGCAATAAAAGAATTGTGGTGTTATGGGCTGTGACGAGCTATGTGTTGAGGTGGAGAGGGGTGAGGCAAACAGAGGTGAAGCCAAACCGGAAGGGTCAGATCGGAAGTCGGCGACACGCGGTCGAAGGCTAGCACGTGGGGCCAGTGAGAAAACAGCGACGTTACGAGAAAGACGTGTTCTGATTAGGAGCGATCGTGTACCCCGCTGCGGTCGGCAAGGTAAGGTCCAACGCTTCATTCTGTCCTTTTGCTTCTTGTTGTCTTCTTCCTCCATCGCACCACAAGCTATTTCGGCCCATAAAAAAAAAAAATTATGAGTGTAGTCACGATTGCTAGTGACACAAGCCGTTTTGCGGCGACACGGACGTAGTCGCATGGCTAAAGAAGATGAAGCTAGTCGCGAAGCTCCAGGGAATATGCGACTTGGCAAGTTTTCTACCGCTCTACTTAGATGGTCCGGCGTTGGCGCTATTTTTAGAGATGGAAGAGAGGGACCAAGTTAGCGCGAAGAAGATGGAGGCCTTCGCAGAAGGGATGTTCGAGGCGTACGCTCGCCTGGGGAGAGCGAGGTGGACCGGCGAACAGGTTGACGTGTTTGCCAACGAACTTAGGAGGTTGGCTAGACTGGCGGGGTACGAGGGAGAATCGCTGGATCAAACGGTAAAGTTGGCGTTTGTGACTGGATTTCCTGACCACCTGTCGGTTGAATTGCAGAAACTGCCGGACGTGAGTACCATGCCCATGGCGGATATAATATCGAGAGCTCGTATGTTAGTTTCCTGTCGTAGGTCGTCACCGCTGGTAGCAGTGGCGACAGCAAAAGGTGGCCGGCCAAGGAGTGGCGGAGAGGGGTCGAACAAGGAACGTGCGCGTCCGTTCAAAGGTCAGTGTTTCCGGTGTCAGGGCCCGCACATGGTGCGAGACTGTAAGTTACCTAAGCCTGAGGTCATCTGCTACCGTTATCGTGAAACGGGGCATATAGCCACCGAATGTCTGCAGGGAAACGGTCTAAGGGAGGCTACTGCGCCAGCGGTCTCCCTTTCAGATCATTAACGGCGCAAATTTTTCTACCCGTTGTTGATGTGCTAGTGGATGGGAAGATGTCGTGTGCCCTTGTGGACACGGGCTGTACAACGACCCTGATGACTCCGGGAGTGGAGAAAGCAGTGTGAGGGCAGTCGACGGAAGAGAGGTACGCTGTGAAGGCATTACTGACGTGCAGATTGAGGTGCAGGGAGCAAAGCTAACGCTGCAAGCAATTGTAGTTGGCCGCTTGGTGGATGAGATTGACGTCTTGGTGGCGTTAGGGTTGCAGGAGATGAGGTCACGTTCGGAAGCATGGGGGCATCGTGCGCCGTGAGTCGGGACCGCCAGGGAGAGCAGAGCCCCATCGAGGACAGCGCCACTTACACCATCGAAGACAACGATTTTCAGGCGGCGTTTGATGGTCGGAGGTGGACGATAGAGTGGCGATGGAAGGACGAGTCCCCACTGCTAAAGAACAGGGTGAGCTGCTACCAGCATACGTTGAAAGGTCACGCCGACGTCGAGTTCGACGAGGAGGTAGAGAGATGGATCAAGGAAGGAGTCCTTGTCCCGTGGAAAGAGGAGGTGGTGAGTGGAGTGCTGCCTCTGATGGCGGTGGTGCAGCCGACGAAAAGAAAAGTCAGACCGGTGCTGGACTTTAGGGAGCTGAACGACCATATATCGTGCCACACGGGAGGCGAGGCAACGGACGTTTGTGGTGAGACGTTACGTGTGTGGAGACAGTCGACCAAGGCAGCGACGATCGTCGACTTCAAGTCGGCATATTTGCAGCTCCGTGTGAGTGACAAGCTGTGGCGATACCAGCTGGTGCGGTACAAGGGCCGGACGTACTGTTTAACCAGGCTGGGTTTCGGGCTGAATTCTGCTCTGAAAATTATGGCGATGGTGCTCAAATCCGTCCTAGGGAAAGAGGAGAGGATAAGGAAGGCCACCAGTTCCTACATCGACGTCATTTTGGTTGACGAGACTGTAGTGCCAGCCATCGAGGTAGTGAGACACCTGGAGAGGTTCGGGCTGATTGCGAAGCCGCCTGAGTCGATGGTGGGGGGAGCTGCGCTGGGACTGAAGCTACAAAAAGACAGATCGGGCGAGCTGGTGTTCCGGAGAGGAAACGAGATCCCTGAACTGGGCACCAGCGTGAGTAAGCGGGAACTGTTTTCGGTGTGCGGGAAGCTGGTGGGACATTACCCGGTTGCAGGATGGCTTCGGACAGCATGTAGCTTCATCAAGAGACGAGCCGAAGGAGCAAAGTGGAATGACAAAGTTGGGGAGAAAACGACCGACATGATGCAGGAAGTCTTGGTCAGAGTAAGAGCAGAGGATCCAGTGAGGGGCAGTTGGTATGTTCCCAAATCAACGAGTGGGATCGTTTGGTGTGACGCCAGTAGCATCGCAATAGGGGTCGTCTTGGAAATGGGAGGCACCGTGGTGGAAGATGCAGCCTGGCTCAGGAAAATGGATGACTGCAACCATATCAACGTGGCGGAGTTGGATGCCGTGCTGAAGGGGGTGAACCTGGCCTTGAAGTGGGGGTTGTGCACCATCGAGATTAGAACCGATTCGGCCACTGTGCTTGGTTGGGTGACGACAGTCCTCACCGATGAGCGGAGGGTGCGAACCAAAGGGGCTGTGGAGATGCTGGTAAAGCGCCGATTGGGAATATTGCGGGAGCTAACCGCTGAGTTCGATCTGGAGCTGAGCATAATCTTTGTGCTTTCCGAAAAGAACAGGGCAGACGTCCTAACCAGGGTAAAGCGAGCTTGGTTGCAGGTGCCAGAGGATGCGGAGCGGGCTGTGGCTGCAGTATGCTGTCTGAGTGACTCGGATTTGAGGAGACTGCATACCATGCATCACATGGGAGTGGACAGGACGTTGTTCCTCGACAGGAAAGTTGACTCCGAGGTAACGAGCGGAGCGTGCAGAGAGTGGTTAGCAGCTGTGACAGGTGCCAGTCTATTGACCCTGCTCCTGGCGTACATGAGGCCCACAACTGGAAACGACTGGCAGTGGACGTAACACACTACCGGCAGGGGACGTACCTCTCAATGGTTGACTGTGGACCGGGGCGGATGGCCATATGGAGGGAGATGAAGAGGGGGACTGCAGAGGAAATCGCAGGAGTGTTAAATGGGATATTCCTGGAACGAGGCCCCGTGGATGAGCTGCTGCTGGATAATGGCAATGCATTTCGCTCAGAGGCGCTGAAAGAAATGCTTGACAGGTGGCAGGTCAGCCGCTTCTTCAGGGCGGCATACCGGCCAAGTGGAAATGGAGTGGTGGAAAGGCATCATCGTACCATCAAGACCATGGCAGAGAGGGGTCGCATTTCGCCAATCGAGGCCGTATTTTGGTACAATATGTCGCCCAGGTCAGGACAGGCTGAGGAGTCGGTGCCATACAGGGCAATATTCAGGTACGAGTGGAGGCACCCGTGTATTGCATCAATGCGACTCCGGGGAGAAGAAGAGCACGCCTTCGTGCAGATCGGGGAAGAAGTTTGGGTAAAACCCCCAAATGCACGGTGCACATCACAATGGGGGAAAAGAACTATAACCTCCATCAATTCGAAGAACAACGTCTCAGTCGATGGTATGCCACGCCATGTTTTGGATGTGCGGAAGATTGTCAGTGCTTCAGAGGATGGAACCAGCTGCAGTGGGCAGGATGATGAAGACAGCAGCAGTAGGCAAGATGATGAAGGCTGCGCGCCAGGAACTCAGAACAGTCCCGGGGTCGCACAGCGACCACAGAGGGAGTGGTACCCTCCTCCCTGGTTAGCTGATTATGAAACCAATTAAGGTAGTTCGGGAGCGAGGAGTGAGTGGGAGAGCCGGTTGAATGATCTATAGATCAGGGTGTTATGGGCTGTGACGAGCTATGTGTTGAGGTGGAGAGGGGTGAGGCAAACAGAGGTGAAGCCAAACCGGAAGGGTCAGATCGGAAGTCGGCGACATGTGGTCGAAGGCTAGCACGTGGGGCCAGTGAGAAAACAGCGACGTTACGAGAAAGACGTGTTCTGATTAGGAGCGATCGTGTACCCCGCTGTGGTCGGCAAGGTAAGGTCCAACGCTTCATTCTGTCCTTTTGCTTCTTGTTGTCTTCTTCCTCCATCGCACCACAAGAATAATAAAATTCTGGCAGAAGATTTATGCAGAAGAATTTGAAGAAAAAGAATTGATAATTGAATGATTCAGATTTATTTCCCAAAAATAATTATTTTATGTTTGATGTCAACTTTTACTGATAAAAAACTCCAGAACTACAATGGAAAACAAACTAATTCCAGTCAATGCAAATTTTGTTTTGATGTACTTGGTAATTATTGTAGTGAAACCTCTCTCTCGGCCATTCAATCATAAATGATAACGAAGCTGCTAACATCTAGCCTTCGGTTACCTTGGACCCTTGTATCCATCATCCTGATTGGTTCTTATTTTTGCGCGGCTATTGTCCCCATGTTCTGCTTGCTAAGGGGGCATTACGTCCAATCGTGGCTTCAGCTAAAGTCACATGAGATAGAGTTTTACTGGGTTTCTGGTGAGCCCTCTTTCGCCTATAAATAAGCCCGATCCAACGATGGCAGTTGTCTTTGATTCTAGATCTCTCACAAGTCTGGTCACTGACCACACATGTCTTCGATTCTAGATCTCTCACAGGTCTGGTCGTTGACCACACACATACAGAACACAGCTACAGCCAGTTCCAGCTCTGACGTCTTCACCACCAATGTACTGTCTACCATTGTTGTCGCCAGCAACACCAACATCAACAAAAGCGGTTTTATCTCGACGCTGTTGAGTGGATTGTTTCCACTCACGAATAACAGTCAGAACTAACCAGCCAGAATATACTATACCAGGTAAACCATGTCACAGCATTTGACGCTCTACACACATTGTTTGATACTCACAGCTCTGCTACTTGGCCACAACTTCCTGCGTATGAACATTCTAAATCTTGAGTAACTTTAATACGAACTGGTTTTTCTCTATCTCAGTGTTTTAAGACCTTTTACAGTCTATGTTACAGGCACTCTTACTATGTTCTGTTTCCTCTCATTCACACGCACACATGTACACTCACATATTGTATACACACTATTGCTTATATGACTGTCCGTCATTTCACATTGTTGTATACCTTCTCTTGTACACAAAGGCCTGATTTATCTACTGTCTTAATTTTATATGTCGCATGCACGCACACACAGACAAACAGTTTCACTTTGTTAATAAATTTATTCTCATTATATATCTAACGGTTGAGTTTGTCCTAAGTTCTTTTACTGGCACAATGGCTCGTATCTCTCTTACGACGAGCCTTCTATATATATATATATATATATATATTTTATTTTGTGTTCGACCGTGCGACATGGTAAAAAGGAGCCTTTACCATCTACGTCGCCATCTCCTTTGGTTCGCACAGTCGAAGTATTACATTATTAATTATGATCACTATGAAAACACAGAAACTCATTCTTTCAATATATAGAATAAAAAAGCAGGAAAGATTTTTAGAGGATTCCTTTATCCCTTTGAATGATTGCATAAGTTGGTTGCCAACCAAAGCTGTTATAACCATCCAGTTATATTGCCAAATACTCTGTCATGCCAGGATGTAGCAAGCTATGTAGAAGTAAGGGTCAGCAACGAAAAGGTATTAAATTCTGTGGAAACAGGGCACTAAGGAGATGTTTTTATATATGTAATAAAAATGTATGGGAGTCTATTTCTGGTGACTATCTATCAAGCAAGACAATCAGTTGTCATGCAGCATTTACAACACTAGAAAAGGAGAGATGGTATATTGTACATGTGCTTTTCATGAGTGGGCAGGATGTCAGACCCAATCTATGTAGTGTGTGAATGTATGTATGCATTTATGCAAGTTAATACTGCACTACATTAAGCTTTATTAATTATGAGAAAACCTTCAATAACATTCAGGTGTTCTTGACATTCTTTATGATCAAGGAATACATGAAACTGATATACAGAGTCCAAGAAAAATCTTCTATAAGATTTCACACTGAAATGGAAAGTATCTACATAACAGAAAGAGGATTAAGACAAAGGTGTATAATATTACCCAAATTCTTGAATGTTGCACTAGAAAGCATATTTAGATAACTGGTATGTAAAGACATAAATATAAATGACACTTATGAACTGAAACAACTGTTAAATCAACTGAACAGTGAAAGTAAGAGGACAGGACTAAAATATATGGAGAAACATAAGTCATGTTAATCAGTTATGCAACAAATGAAGTCATCAAAGTCCACCCATGGCACTGTAATTGTTTCTAACATGGGCACAAAAACTGACATTTGTGGGAGTGGAATAGTCAATTATATTAACCCCAGACCTTGACTGGTACTTTACTTTAACAACCTTGGAAGGATGAAAAGCAAACCTGACCTTAGCCGGTTTTGAACTGAGAATGTAAAGAGTTGGAAGAAATACAAGATATTTCCTCTGATACTTCAATAATTTTGACAGCCCACTGCTCTCTACCCTTCACACTCTAATGATAACTAACAGCTGGCAAAATGGAATTTAGCTACTTTGAATCAAAGCACACTATCCAGTCGTGCTTTTGGTAAATACAGTGACACAAACAGAAGAAAGATGCCACTATATCTGTAGCATTGAATATTTAGCTTATGTATCATACCATCAAAAATTTATGAAACAGAAAAATAGGCAGTGACTAAAAACATAATGTTGATATTGGTTTATTGGATTGTCTTCCTTGATGCAAGATGAACATGAGTTATTACTATTGGTGTAGCAGAGAGAGTCTTAGAATAAAAACAACAGTTGTAACATTCATTTTAATGGCAAAGCAAAGATGTATAATGTATCAACTTAGAAGCTCACAGTAGCAGCAATTATCCTTGATTCTAGTGTAATGTGAAATATTATTTCTAGTGCTGTTGTACACACCTGTTCAATGATGAATTTTAGATACCAACTTTAGAATTGTCTAATGAAGTGTCATACACAGAATGGGAGCAAGATTTAGAAATCTGGTTAAAAACTAAATATGAGCCTACTGTATTCTTATCATTGTCTCTTAACATACATGAATGTTTAAGCAATCTGAAGATCCATAGACTAAAACTTTTTACAGACAAGCTTAATAAAGTTTACTTTCATGATGAGAATACAAGAGCATAGATGACTCGTCTTTTAAAGAATTCTATTCTTACAAAAGACCTGCAGGCACAAGTTTGAATGACTTTTTCATCTAGAATGAATTTCATTATGATAAGCTATTGCAATTCATAATTTCTTTACTATAAGGTGTCCAAACATTTTTTTATATTTAATGTTATTGATGTATCAAAAGAAGATGAAAAGTGAACACATACCACATGTTCTCATTTAACTTATGAAGACATGAAAGGCATGTTCAAGAAGGTATTTAGAGATATTTCATCAAATGAATGTATTGTACCAGATGTGAAATATAAACCGGGTATGTCTGATAGAAGAAGACAGTACTGACAATATTATTTATAGAGAGAGATGCAATTATCAGTCTTATGGTGTTTAGTCAAATCCTACAGACAATGATGGCAAGATCATGACATGTTTTAAGTTTAAATCTAGAGATGCTTGGTATGGCAATGTTACATTCTACAAAATAATCCTGTTTAGAAGTGTTTAGAAAATGTGACAGAAGTTTCTTCTTTGGTTATAGAGTGGCAGTAAAGTTTAGGAATATAGTCAAGTTTCCAGTTATAATAGGTGTCAAAGTTTATATTGAAGCTAACATTGGTTTATCTTATTTATCTCTTTCCTTAAGCCATAGATCTACAAAAACTGGTGGAATGGTGTGACTTTAAAAAAAATGATTGTATTTGGATTTGGTGTAGATCTGTAAAACCGAAAAAACACATTGTCTGATTACTATTGTCTTCCTTTTACTAACATGCTGCTCGAAAATTGCAATATTCCAAACATTGTATTATATCTACATGTAATAAAAATGTGAAACAGTGCTTCACATCAGAGAGGAGGAGGAAAGCTGAGAAACTGCACCACCAGTTTGCTGGTGTCCTTCCTTAGAGAAAAACCTTCAAGAATTATGAATTTTTAGAACTAGTTAAATAAATCTGTGACTCTTTTTAGATTTATGACAAGTTTAAAAGACCTCCACTAAGTCCAGTGGTGAGATTGCCCCAGGAGAATAAATTTAATGACACAGTTTGTCTTAATCTGAAGGAGCACATTTACAATAATTCCTGATTTATTGATGTCGTTACTAGATACCCTGCATCCAGATTAATTAAAACAAGGAAAATCTTCTGGGAGGGTCATGGTGGCCAAGTCTTCAGTACCTCCTCCATAGGGTCCTATCAGAAACAACTATCATTAGACTTCCCTGCTTGTTTTCCAAATGTGACTGACTGAATCTATGGATATTATCTAATCATATTGTTGTTGGTCTACCCTTAAGTCTCTTGCTAGTTGGCTTGGTTTGAAGAATCCATTTTGTGATTCTTTCTGTAACATTCTATTCATATGTTCATAGTACTGAAACTGTGCCTCCTCAATGTGGAGAAGTAGCGGTTCAACTGTAAAGATGCTCTAATCTCAGAGCTATGCATCTTATTGATATGAGGGTTTTTCTTTGGAAAATCCCCAAATCAATTGGCCACCTGCATATTTTATTTTGAAACTCCTGATTGTTTTTAATTGGTGTGTTTAACAACAATTACTGCCAGCAGAGGAATGAAAAACTAAACCTTCAATCTGTACTACTGCTGAAGTTAATCTATTTAGTAGTGACCGTGTGGAGTTTCACAGCTTGATAGCTGTTGAAGTAATTCAGAAAACATTAGAAGATGAGAAGTATGAGCCAGAGGTAGTCCTGGCACAATCTATTAATACAAAAATTGCACTCCAGGATTACTTAGGGCATAGTCCAAATGAACTTGTATGTTAACAAACACTTTGTTCTGAATCTACAACTACTTGTGACATGGTTAGAATAAATTTAAATGCTCTTCATACAGCAAGAAAGAGTTTCATGGAAGCTGAAGCTAGTGAAAAAATGAGTACCGGGGTCTAAAAAGAGGTGTTCTCCTGTTGCAGATTTTATGGATGGTAACCAAATCTTGTATTAGAGAAAATTGCAAAGGATGACATAGTTCTTCTAGAGTATTTGGTAGAGAAGGTCAGTTTATATTAGTTAGGCATGGAGGAGCATTTTTCAGAATGCACTCATGACAAATAATGAATGTGTGTGAGAGAAAACATTTTGACAAGAAAGTTGTGACTAGAGAACCTAAAAGTGAGAGCAGTGAAGTCTTAGATCAGGTAGAAGTTGGTGAAAATGAAGAAATTCATGCTACTATTGCTGGTTTAAAAGACAGGACTGAAAAACCAAATAGGAATAAAAAGTGGAATATAAAATGAATGGATGTCAGGAAAGGAAAAGAGAAAAATTGACCATTAAGCTTAAGTGAAAGGAAATACAATCATTGGCTGAACATAATATCAAACAAGAGGACTGAAGATCCTAGTCTTTTGTTGGGATCATAGGAAGAAGTACCCATCAGCAAAATCATGTTTCTTGTGGTTCATGCCTCTGCACCAAACTGTAGTACAGTGGAATTAGACAAAATTTTGCTTCATTTGTATTTGTTCTTCATTTTCTTGTTCACTAGCTGCAATAGTCTTTTGTTTCTATGTAAACATTGTTGCCTGTCCACTCCTAATTTATGTGCCTGTGATATAGAAGTCTATATCCTGTTAGCAGGTATATGAACCTGTTGAGAAGCTTCACTTTCAACAGAATACTGTACATTCTTTCTTCTGATCTCTCAAGAGGACTTTCCATATGAAGTCTTCCTTGAATATTTTGAAGGTATCTGAAACAGAAGTACACACTGCACTCCTTTTGAAATTGATTTTACAATAAAATGTTCTGGAACTTCACTCAATATGGTTGCTGCAACAAACTGTTTATTTGAATGTATGCTCTGAAGACTGTTTTTCTTGTAAGCAAATATATCTGTAACAGGTGGAGTTAGTGGTCACCAATGAGGTTGTTTGGTTAAGATGTTGGTTGCCAGTGTAACGGTTTGTTTTATGATAATTGTGGGTGTTGATTGTTAGCGATTGTAATGGGTGTTGCTGTTGCAGATGTACAAGATGAAAGAACAGTAGTCGAAGTTGTAAAGAAATATTTATTTACCTTTACTTTGTATAATGCCATGCTTTGATGGGCAGGTGTGATATAATTGAAAGAGCATGCGAGGTTAAGAAAGTTAATTTCAGCCTGTATGCACATTTTTATTGTAGTAGTAAACCATAGATAGTGATAGAATGATGTTGTAAGAGTAAAGAAATTGAGCTAGTGAATCTTATAGAGTCAAGGGAAGTTGTGTCTCATAGTTGGCTGATTATAACCTTCTTTCTCCCTCTGGTTGTTTGTCTATAGTGGCCATGACTCAAGTTGGTCTCTGTTCACTAACTGTTGCTCTCAGTAACTGATTTTTGCCTGGGAATTTTCCATATATACAACTATCGCAAGATAGCAAGAATGAGAGACATATTGTTGAGAACAATAGATTTCGTTAGTGGTAACTTTCTAACTTTTGGTAGCCTAGAAGAGGTTGGAAGGGTCGAGTAGCAAAGACATTATTCTGCTTAGCAAAGGCATCTGTTACATTTTTAATCAACCAAATATGAACCATTTTGTTGCACAATGCGTCTCCATCTTTCCTTTAACTTGAAAATACCCTCTTCCCAGAATTGAGGTAGTTTCATGGCAAAGAATTCATCAAAGTATCTTTTTACGTCATCCAAGGAATTGAAATTTTTACCATTAAAACTATTCTGCAGAGACCTGAACAAGTGGAAATCCGAAGGAGCAATATCTTGTGAATATGGAGGGTGGGGTAACATCCCATCTGAGCTGCAGCAATTTTTGTCTGATTCCCAAAGAAACGTGCACTCTTGCATTATCATATTGGAAAACAACACCCTCCCTGTTGGCCAATTCTGGATATTTCTCTTGAATTGCTGCTTTTAACTCATCCAGTTGTATGCAGTATTTCTCAGAATTAATTATCTGGTTACTTGGGAGAAGCTCATAGTACAGAATTCCTTTCCAATCCCACCAGACACAAAGCAAGATTATTTTAAGGTGAAGACCCGCTTTTGGGGTGGCTAAGGGTGGCTCATGTTGCTTACTCCAGGATCGCTTTCTCTGAACACTTCGGTAGATAATCCATTTCCTGTCACAATTTGCTTTAAAAAAAGGTGCATTTTCATTCCATTTATAAAGCAAATCATAGATGGAAATGCGATCCAAAAAGTTCTTCTCACTCAACTCATGTGGTACCCAAACATTGTAGCGATTTGTGTACCCAAGCTTTACCAGGTGCTCATGAACGATGGATTTTGATAGGTTGAGGCTTTCCGCCAATTCTCAGGTTGTGCAATGTGGGTTATTCTCAATTAATGACTTGATTTTGTCATCATCTGTAGTGGATGGTCTGCCTGATCGCTCTTTATCAATATGGCTACAATCTCCAGCTCAGAACCTTGCGAACCACTTCCGTACAGTTCTTTCGAATAAAGAAACATCACCGTAAACTGCACATATTTCTTTGGTTGCTTGTGAGGCATTTTTCCCTTTACGGAAAAAGAAAAGCATGAAGTGCTGAAAACGAACTTTCTTATCTTCCATTTTAAAGGGTTACAGAATTAACACAGGTTGTAGGAACATAAACTTTCTTCCAAGAAATGATAGCTTAAACTGTGCTCTAAATGGAGGTCTAGTCAAATCCTAGTTTATGGACTCAACCATGTTCTAAAATAAGTCGAAAGGTAATGAACTTTCCAGACAACCCAATACAAATATTCAGGAAATTGATTTTCTCAAATGCTCTGAAGCTTCTTTAGAAATAGTGGATAATTTCTGCAGCCTAGGAGACCTAATTAGTGGTGGGGAAGGATGTATGGAGAGTGTAATAGCTAGAATAAGAAAAGGGTGGAGAAAATTCATAGAGCTTTTAACTCATTGGCAACCAAAAGTTTCTCTCACTGTGTGAAAGAAGTGATGGTGTATGATGCATGTATACAAACTGCTGCAATTCTACATGGTAGTGAGATGTGGACCCTGAATGAGGCTAGTATGCTCCACTGGATGTGTAATGTAAGTGTACACATACGACAGAGTGTTAGTGTATTGAGAAAGAAGGTAGACATAAGAGGAATTAGTTGCAGTGTGCAAGAGAGAAGACTGCACTGGTTTGATCATGTGATGCTGATGGGTGCTGACAGCTCCATAAAGAATTATCATTCACTCAAAGTGGATGGAACTTATGGAAGAGGGAGATCCAGTAAGACATGGGATGAAGTACAGAAGGACAACCTCAGGACGCTGATCATTTCTGATGAGATGACAAAGGACCAAGATACTTGGCAGCTAGCTGTACTCAAGAAGACCTGTACTTCACTGCTGAAGTTTTAAAGCCACATCCCCTGGTGTAAATGATTGGCCTGCAAGAGTTCTGTGCCAGTGCTATGTAAAAAGTACTTGTGTTGGTGCCACGTAGAAAGCACTTGTGCTGGTGTCATGTAAAAGCACTCATGCTGGTGGTACATTAAAAGCACCCAGCACACAGTGTAAAGTGGTTGGCGTTAGGAAGGGCATCCAGCCATTGAAACCAAGCCAAATCAGACTGGAACCTGGTGCAGATTCCCAGCTCTGGTCATGCCATCATGGAAAACAGATGTTAAAGGATGATGATGATGATGATGATGTATGGTGTGATTTATACAATATCATATATTTAGTTACATAACAGTCGGTTCCTGTTACTGAATGGTTATGTGCTGAAAAATGTGGAGAAGCAAACTATCGTCAGACATGACTGAATGGTATAAGCTTGGGTTTTTATGAGTAGGGGGTCTGAAAACACCGCAACAAGTTTATGAGTCTTAGCTGGAAAAGAAAGTGACTTTATTTTTCCCCTATTAGAGGAATCTATCAATCGTTTCTCCAGTTGTTTTGAACGGGTGAACCATTTTCTATAATTAATAAAACTGAACTAATTTTTGACGACATGGGTTTTATATTTAGCACGTTTGTTAGCTTCAACTAGGCATTCTTAGTAATATTTTAGTTTCTGTTTTTGACAAATTCAGTGGTTAATATTTACTTTAACAGGTAACAAAAAAAAAACTAGTATATGTGTATTAAACGAATATAAAAACAAAAATTTGCACCAATGAACCAGTGAGTGGGGAGGGGACTTTCTCAAAATTCACAAGATCCAAAAGTCAAAGAAAAAGGTTTTAAAAAAGATCCCAACGGTGGAGGTGTGCTAAAAACAACAACTAAATCGCCCTTAACTTTTTCCCATAGTGAACCCATTCATATTCAATACCGTATTAATGAATTTGTTCATCTTATCATGATATATGAGATCTTTTTTAAAACCTTTTTCTATAACTCAAACGAAAAATAAATGCATCTAAAAAATTTCTTTCCCAACTTTTTCCATTACACTCAAACAAAAAAACAAATTTATGAATTTTTTTCTCTTCGAAAGTCCTCCCCGCCCTGGAAAGCAATTTTTCCCACAGATTTCTTTATAATCGTAATCTATGCCGTTTGATTAAAAGATTAATTTTCCTAAAAGTTATAAGGGAAAAAATCAGATTTTGTGAATTTTCTGAAAGTCCTCTCCCCATGCCTCAGTTCGTTGGCGCAAATTTCAGTTTTCTTATTCATTTAATACACATTTTTTTTTTGTTTGGTTTAAGTGGCCGGATGTTAAAGTAAACATTAACCAATTCAGCTCCTTTCGAATATATTTCCTTTGGCAACAATAATCATAACTGCCAATTGACAAGAAAAGTGATGCCAGAAATTCCTAACAAATTTTCCTATCTGTGACGATTTTCACAAATCTCAGTAGTTTTATGTGTGAAACGAAAGCAGCAACCAAATCTCACGCAACTCTCGAAACACGAGAATACATTGCCACGTTGACGTTATCGCATTTCAATTCTTCTGTTTTTCTTCCTTCCACATTTCGAAGTAAATTAGACATTATTGCAGAACATTTTTAGAAGAAAATCTCTTTAAAAGAAACATGCCGGAAAAAATATTAAATGTTTTGACCAAATTTTGGGATGAATACATAGCAAACACGCCGAAGAAACTTAAAATTATAGATGCATATCTTGTCTATGTTTTCCTCACAGGCGTTATGCAGTTTTTGTACATTTGTGTAGTTGGCACCTTTCCATTTAATTCTTTCCTCTCCGGTTTTATATCAAGTGTAGGATCATTCATTCTCGCTGGTAAGTTATTTTATTGTATAAAATATTATTTTTCTTTATTAAGATTGCATGCTATTTTTTACGACATAAATATGACACCAGCTTCAGGAAGAAAATCTTGAAATTCATCCGTTGATTGATTTCAGATTCTACTATAGTTAGTATACAGTGAAAATAGTTTTACTGTTTGCAGAAAGAGTGACTCATATTTCGCGATTTCAAACCATATCTCGCTGGGATTCCGTCGAGTGGTCATTAAATTTTTTACTTGTCACAAGGCAGCAGCATTTTATTCAACACAACACGGATCGAGCAGAGGCATAAGGACATAGTAGGTTGAACCGCTAAGTGCGATCTGTAGAACCAACAGGTGGTTACGTTGTTTACACCATCGTATATGACATACATCGGATAAAGAATAATGCTTTAAAATACCATTTCTGAAATCCGTTGAATTGATGAAAGTGTGCCTTACTTTAGCCTAAGGTAGCATATTGGCAATAACTCTGATCGCGCTGAGGTTATCTTTGCCTTTCAACATTTCAGGATCAATAAAATAAGGAGTAAAACAAAGTTTTCAGTAACATTATTTCACCCATCTCTTCCGGTAGAGAGAATTCTGTCTAACCAGCCGAAGTTCGATGTAAAGGCATAACTACAGAGTTCTACCCCACAGACTTTGGAAGGTCATAACTTTCAGAATAAATTTGTAAAAGAATTACAAGACAGATTGTTGAAACAAAAATAGACTAAAGTAGAAAGAACACCCATATGTTTGTTGGCGGAGGTAAAGGATATAGACCGTCTCCACCCTTTAGGTACTATTCAAGAAGAGTGGTCACGATGCGCGCATCCGCGCTAGCTAGTCGTGACTAGTCGATCCTACAACGACTATCTAGCATGTATGCGCGAAACATGTATGAGGGTTTTTTTTTTTAAACAAAGTAAAAGTGGTAGAAGAGTTTCAAAAGAACGGTCAGGTGCAAAGACTAAAAACCTACTTTTATCCTCTCTACCCCATCCTCCGTTGTATTTGCGCTTGCACATCATAAATACTAAAGAAGTGTGGTCCCCAACGCGCACCCGCGCTAGCTAGTCGTGAGTAGTCGATCCTACAACAAATGCGAGTGCGCATATGCAAATGAATACATGCGCGCTCTTTTACGGCTGAAATGGCTGAATATATTATCAAAAATACTTTTTTTTTAAACAAATATAATTAAACAATTTTTTTTTAAACAAAGTAAATAATTTTTTTTTCTAAACAACGTAAATAAATAAAAAAAACAAATCGACACTCTACCTGTTTTTGTTAACTTCTAAACAACGTAAATAAATAATAAAAAACAAATCGAATAAAAATAGTTTGCATACGCGCACTTGTAGGATCGACTATTCACGACTAACTAGCTCGGACACACGACTGCGCGGGTGCGCGTTGGGGACCACTCTTCTTTAGTAGTACCAAATTCATCTATTTCCATGATGTGCCCAAGTCCACCAATAGCGATCTTTCGATACTAGTCCACCATAACTTCCGGTCGTTGCGCGAACGCATACTGATTACATTATCGTATAGTGCGTTTGTTTTTAAATGACTTGAAAATATGAAAAGACAACATTAAATAGAAAAAAAAAATGAATGGCCCACTAAACTCAAACCTTCTCCCCCTCAGATGCATACAGTTCTCAAACTTTAAACACATAAACACACTATATGATCATGTAATCAGTATAGGGAGGAGATACGCCACTGTGGAGGTGCACTTCACAATGGAGGAGGAAGCAATAAAGCACTACACAGAGGCAATAAGGACAGGAATGGGTGCTCTTGCCTTCGTACTGCGGCAAACGTGTGGCCAAGGTGCAAGTGAGTAAGGTGCCATCTGAACTGAAACTTTAAACACATAAACACACTATACGATCATGTAATCAGTATGCGTGCACGCAACGACCAGAAGTTGTGGCGGACTAGTACCGAAAGATCGCCGTTTAAAAAAAAAAGGGTAGTCGTAGGATCAACTAGTTACGACTCGCTAGTGCAGTTGCGCACGACACCACACAACACCACCACAGCACATTAAAATCATACACATAACACAGCACACTGAAATCTCTCTACCCGGATGCAGTTAGGAGATTTCAAAAATACCTGTCTAAAAATCTACAAAACCTGGGAGAAGATTGTGAGGTGAAGAACAAAGAACTTTCAGACAGTAAGTGACTCTCTTTCTCTTTCATCTTCCTTTCGTGTGTAAAATACAACTTTCGATAGGAACATGCTCAAAATAGGTAGTATAAATGTATGTGACTTGGGGTCGCCTTGGAAACCTGGCTACTTGTTAGATGACATCAAGTCACAAAATCTGCATATCATAACCATCAGCGAGACCAGACTCCACAGCCTGCGGGCACTCCAGCACATGTTCGGTTGACATTTCAACATTTATTTTTCTCCGTGTCTGCCGAGAATGGGTGGAGATGGCACTGCGGTGCTTCTTCAGAAGAGTCGAGACCTCAAAGTAAGAGTAATTTTCCTAGACCTGGAGGGTAGGCTGGTTGTCTTGGATGTCGATGGCAGCAATAGGTGTGCTTTTTGACTGATAACAGTTTTTGCACTGTCCTTTACAGGTCGGCCACATTTCTTTCGACGTCTAGAGGTCTTCTTGGGAACGTCTCGACCTTTACTTTTAGTGGGGGATTGGAACACTAGCCTGGACATGCATCTAGACTACGTGGGCAGAGATAGTAATTGAAGGGGATGCAAATGCCTCAGAGACATGCTCAGACGTTTCCAACTGTCTAACAGGTACCGACTGGACCACCCGAATGTGCCAATGTGGACATGGGGCAACCGCATCGGGTTGTCCAGATTGTATTTAGAGTATTCTATAGGACAGTGGATAAGGATAGTGTAGGTTGTCCACAATTCCATATCATCAGCTACACAGACCACAAATTTGTGACTTGTACACTTGACTTAGATAAGACACATAGGCAGGGTCCCGGTTACTGGAAGCTGAATGCGTCGTTCATGGCATGCCAGGCTTACAGGGACCGGATTAGCACGTTAGTTAAGAGAGCATTGACGGGTGCCATCATCAACAACAGATGGTGGTATGCCCTAAAGAAAGCAATTAAAGCAGAATCGGTTAGGTACAGTAAGGCCCTAGCATTAGACCAAAATAGAATAGAGGGAGACCTAGTTAAGAAATTAGAAGAGGCACTTAGAACTGGCACCGCGTCCAATGTACTGGCAGTGAGGTTGGCCCTCAACCAACACTTCAATGCTAAACACAAGGATGCGTGCTCTGAGGAACGAAGGAGTTGGAGCCACCTGAATGGTGGAGGCGGCAATGAAGCAACAGAGCCACCATTAGGTCTCAGACAGATGAACAGGGGCGTAAATTACTCGAGCCTGAAAGGATGTATGAAGCCTTTCAACAATACTCTGCTCGACTGTTCTGGACAACCGGTGGGTCAGAATGCAGAGTGGACTTTAGTGCCTACCTGCATGGCCTGCCATGACTCTCAGCAAGAGAGGCGGAGTGTTGTGAAAGACCCATCACAGCTACGGATGTACAAGATGCGATGGCAGGCTGTGCGGGAGACAAGTTACCAGGCTTGGATGGTCTGCCCTACGAACTTTAATGTCATATACCAGACATTAAAGACGTTTGGAGGTGTCTTGGCATCTGACAGCAAAACGGGAGTATCCCTGTTTTTGTAAAGCGAGGAGTGGTGGCACTACTAAAGAAAGACCCAAACAAGGAGAAAATCATAGATAACTTCAGGCCCATCACTCTGCTCAATGCAGATTTGAAAATTTTGGCCAACGTGTTAGCTGAGAGATTGGCACTTGTCATCAAGAAACTAGTCGACAAGGCGCAAACATACGCTGTGCTGGGTAGGAGCATCCATGACAACCTCCATCTGATATGCTATATCATAGACAGGGTAGTTAAGGAACCTGGCATGGGTGAAGCGCTGATCAATTTAGATCAATCAAAAGCTTTCGATAGGGTAGACCATCACTACTTGGAGGCTGTCCTTAGAGTGGCTGGTTTTGGTCCCGTCTTCGGCGGCTGGATAGCTGCCTTATATAGCGGCATCCACTTGGTAGTTCATGTAAATGGTCATCTATCCAGACCATTTAACACCATGTGTTCGGTTCATCAAGGATATCCCCTCTCATCGCTTCCGTATGTATTGACTCTTGAACCACTACTGCGGAAGCTGGCGATGCTGAGGGGCACCTCAAGAGAACTGAGATGTTGGAGGAGCGTGTCTGCATACGCAGATGACGTCACCGTCATAGTGTCGAGTCACAAGCACATCGACCATTAAAAGTATACGAAGCAGTAACAGGAGCAAAAATTAACTGAGAAAAGTCAGTGGGCTTGCGGCTCGGGACCTGGAGAAGCAAGTCCATGCCATCCAACAGCGTCTCCATCGTGGGATGCTGGACTGACGGACTGGTTAAATTGCTTGGAGTCTGGTTCAGTCCGGACCTCCAAATGGATAAGAACTAGGGTGAAATAACGACTAGGATGGCCACTCTCACCCAGAAATAGGCTGAGAGGAAGCTATCCCTAAAAGGTCGGGCGGAGGTGGCGAACATGTACATTGCATCCATCATTGAGTACCATCTGACTGTCGTGCCTTGTCCCGACCCTACCATCACCAAACTGGAATGCATACTCTTCTGCTTCTTGTGGAAGGGAAGCATTCCAATGGTTAGGCAATCCATTTGCTGTCAACACCCACTAAATGGAGGGCTAGGCATGCCATGGTTGATGATGTGCAGACATGTGCTGAGACTGCAACATCTTCGGCACTTCGTAGATGACGGTGAACAGGTGTGGTCACTGTTTGTGCGGCGCACTTTCTCACAGTTTGTCTCCTTGGCCGAACTGCAGTCGTGGATCAAGCAATGACCGAGGCTAGGCGAATGGCACCCTGAGTTTCAAAAAAAGGTGGGTGAATGTAGCGAAGATGGTTCATGTGAATGACGAAACCACTTCGAGCATGATCCTGTAAATCGAAAAAAGAGAGAGAGAGAGCACTTTGCTCTCATGTGTCTATTCCCTCCCTGCCTGAGGTTACTGTAGTCTTTTCCGTAGGCTTTTCTTTCCACATATAAACCTAATCTTGCTTTTTACATTTTTAAAATTTTGTGATACACGATCCATTTTGATCATTTTTTTTTTCCCCGATCCCTTTTGATCAGAATTTAACTTTTTTTCTCTCATTTTCCCCCCTTTTCTTTTTCATTTTCGAAAAGAAAAGCTCTACATTTGTATTTGTCCCCTCTGTGTTCAGCCCTGTGTGGCCAATAAAGAAAGTTATCTATCTGTCTATCTACCTTTCTGTCTGTCTGTCTGGTTATCTGTCTGTCTGGTTATCTGTCTGTCTGGTTATCTGTCTGTCTGTCTGTATACCTTATCTATCTATCTGTCTGTCTGTCTATATATCTTACGGACGGACGATAGTCACATCAACTCATAGTAAGTTTGCTTTCTTTTTTTTTGCCTTCAAAAGTCTTGTATAATATTTTTTATGTAGAAGTTGTGTAACAACTAATAGATTCGATCGTGCAAATTGTTTTCACAGGAAATCTGCCCTACATGGTGTGTTTCCTGATTTTGTGAATTTGTTTTTGGCTTGCTTAGCCATTTTACATTCGAGGGTGGCGTCTTCAAGCCATGAAGACAGTTTTGTAAGAAACGCCAGTCTCCTTGGAAACTTGTTTGATATCGAGTTTCTTACACTGCCTTCACCACAACTTCATGAAAGAAGGAATGAAAAGAGAAATCTCACACAAATTCAAACGTAAACATGAATGCCCAACAAATCAAAAAGGCAAAAACACTGCTCACAAAAGAAGGTGAAAATTTACACTTACACATCCCTCAGAATATATCAGAACAAACACACAAAAAAAACCATCATCTACAAAATATTGAGTACAAAAACGAAAAAAAACCCGAGAATGCAGCACAGGAAAAAATTGAAAAATGCCTTCGCCCTGTATGGGCACATAAAGAATACATCAATTGGTGGAATAAATTTACCACTGTTCAAGTGGATTTTCACAGTGAAAACCTCACAAAACAATTCTCAACACTCGCTCTTCGTACAGACCACTTGATAATGATACCCAGTAATCTTGGGCAGAGAGTCACAAAGTTAATAAAGAACACTATTTCCTTGTCTGAGGTAGACCCCAAGTGCTTTCCACTTGGTGCTGGTTGGTCCTATCTTGCATATTAATAAACTTATTGCTGTGATTCAGAAATTTGTACCTTGGTATCTCAAGAACATGCATGTATACTTGCCATAGGTTACTGTATGTAGTGGTTCCCAGAAGAACCTACTGTTGAATACACACTTCCAGTGTATCACTACTGCAACAAGACAGTATATAGAAATACCTGATGTGTCTCATGGAACACATTGCTGAAAACCCACTGTTCAAGTAGCACTCCTCGTCAGTTGTATTTTCATCACAAGAACACTGTTTCATCAATTTCAACAATGGTTCTAGGGCAATGAATCTAATGGGTTATGGAGTAGTCTTCGGCACATATTTCATGGACATAGTTGTTACCAACAACAGTTCTGCTATTAATGCACAACACCTCCCCAGTGGTGAATTCTTTAACCTAGGAATATGGAAACAGCCACTCTTCCGAGAAGAGTGCTACCTTCCAAACATGTGCCTTTTCTCACAGACTCACATTCATGACATTTTTGTTGCAGTGCCTATAGACATTGACATGAATTACTTTCATGTTTGTGGCACATATCTTTGGCATTTTGCCTTCTCTTGGGAAAAATTACTGTCTTCCTTTATATCTTCCACAAAGTTTTGAAATGCTCTTTTACTAAAATAAAGTTTGTATTAAAAAGCAAACAAAAAAAACTACAAAAATATGGTTTATTGTACTGATTCAAACACCTGGTTGAAAACAGGAAGCATAACAAGTGGTTATGGTTGCTATTATGAAAATAGGTGACTATTTTATTGTTATTATGGAAACATGACAGGTGTGAATTCTGGTTATGTTGATTGGTTAAACTTTCAAAATTTGAAGGTTTGTAACTTTTTTGTTATTAATCTATGTGAAAATGAATGGGATCTTTCTCATTAGCATGCAAAACTACATCAGTATTGAAAATTACAACAAAATTAAACAATGTGAAGAAAATAATAAAGATCTGGAGCTACTATTCTCCATATCATTTCTGTTTTGTACTGGAAGTCAGTGTCAGTATGGTTAGCTTCAAAAGCATACAGCTACAAGTACCATTCCCCTCCCATCTCTCTCTCCATATATGTGTGTATGTGTTTGTCGTTTCGTTTAACGTCCGCTTTCCATGCTAGCATGGGTTGGACGATTTGACTGAGGACTGGCGAACCGGATGGCTGCACCAGGCTCCAATCTGATCTGGCCAAGTTTCTACAGCTGGATGCCCTTCCTAATACCAACCACTCTGAGAGTGTAGTGGGTGCCTTTATGTGCCACCGGCACGATGGCCAGTCTGGCGGTACTGGCAACGGCCACGCTCAAATGGTGTTTTTTTTTATGTGCCACCTGCACAGGAGTCAGTTCAGCAGCACTGTCAATGACCTTGCTCAAATGTTTTGTTCACGTGCCACCAGCACAAGTTCCAGTAAGGCGACGCTGTATATATATGTATATATAAAATCAGTGTATGTGTAGTAAAAATTTAAAGTGGAAAATGAGAAGTAACAGAAAAGAACACGTAAATAATGAAAATTTTCCCATTAACTCTGGAGACGAGAATCCATGTAGTTTTGCTGTGTTTAAAGTCCAAGAACTTCAAATTCCATGATACTACTCACCTGGTTTTGTCAGTAATAGGAAATAGCAAACCTTACTGAGATGATGAATAGACATAAAAAAGACAGGAGAGGGGAGACGATAAAGAGATCATGTGATACAGTTTTATATGATGTTTGTGTGTAGGTCAAAGGCAGCTTACTTTTGATAATTAAAGCAGAGGAAATATTTCCAATCCAGTAATTGACAGAATTCATTCAAATGGGTAGCATCCCAACTACATACAATATCAGTCACCACAAGAGAATGTGTTAAATTTTTCATATTTTTGGTTGGTTACTATAATCACACTATTTGTTTGAAGTGCATACAAAGCCTCCCTTTTTATAGGAAAAAATGGAAAGGAGAGACAAGACCCTGCTATGATATTCAAATTTTCCCCAATGATATTATTTACATCAGTATTTAATTCTATGTCAAGCTGGTTAGGGCCTGCAAGATTAATGGGGATTGTCCTGGATATTTGAGAAAATGTCCCATAATTTTTAGTGTTTATTGCTCTTGCACATCTACCACAAAGAAAGTCTACTTTCCCCATTAATCTTCCTGGTTCTGACTAGTTTTATTAGCTCTTGTTTTTATTTCATTTAATAGTATATGTGTCCCAGATATCACATAATATATTCTTTAGCTCAAGTATTTTGAGATTTCTTGATTTTTTTTTATTCTTTCAGTGTGTCTTCGACTGCAGGTAAATCCTCAAAATAAATCAGATTTCACCAGTATCAGTCCTGAGAGAGCTTTTGCAGATTTTACATTTGCCAACATCATCCTTCATTTGGTAGTGATGAATTTTATTGGTTGAACTTTGTATTTCTTCATTGGTGAGTGACTGTTAGACTAATTAGAATTTAGATGCTTTTGTAGATATTTTTCTCTTTTTGTCATACATGACCTTATTTAAAAAAAAAAAAGTTTATATTGGCTCATTGAATTTTGTTCAAAAGTTCAATTTTGATTTTTTAAATAATATTTACTTAACATTGAAGTAGTCACAGTTTTCTTTTTCAAGCCCTTTTCGACTAGGTTTTATAGAATTGAATTTTCATGCTAATATTATACCACAGTAATCTCTTTAGAAACAAATGAAGAATTAATGCTCATAAGTAATATTTATTTATCATGTGAAAATATGTTGAAAATCTTGTTTTACTTCAAGAAATATTCTTTAAAAATTTAAGTAGGTAGTGAAAGCTATAAAGTTATGAAGAGTTTGAGAAATCCAATCTGTTCACTATTTTAACTTTAATGTGGTAATTGTAAAATGAAATGCATACTAAAACATGATATGAGCAGGGGTATCCTGTAAAAAAAAAATTCATGTCAGTTAAGAATCATTTGTTAATCTGCTTCTTAGATATTATTTACCAAATCCTTGAAAGAACTTCAACTTTGTGAACTATCAGGATGTATTTTAAGAAATGACACTTATATATTTGTTCTGTATTATGTATATGGTGTTTTCCATATAAAATAGGCTTGAATTTTATTGTGTACATTCTATAATGTCAAAAAATTTGTTTTTATTTTTAGTTGAACAATTGTTCAATTTGCATATTGTCTAGAATCTAGACAGAAAGCGGATACTCTTTTAACTTGTTTCAGTCATTTGACTATGGCCATGCTGGAGCACCTCTTTTAGTCGAGCAAATTGACCCCAGGACTTATTCTTTGTAAGCCTAGTACTTATTCTATTGTACTCTTTTGCCAAACCGTTAAGTTACGGGGACGTAAACACACCAGCATCGGTTGTCAAGCGATGTTGGGGGACAAACAAAGACACACAAACATATACACACACACATATGTATATACATATATACGACAGGCTTCTTTCAGTTTCCATCTACCAAATCCACTCAAGGCTTTGGTCGGCCTGAGGCTATAGTAGAAGACACTTGCCCAAGGTGTCATGCAGTGGGACTGAACCCTGAACCATGTGGTTGGTAAGCAAGCTACTTACCACACAGCCACTCCTATGGATGTTAAACAATAATAAGGATGATGATGATGATCTAGACCATAGCTTCCCAAAGTGGGTGATATCACCCACCGGTGGGTGATTTCAACTTACAGTTGGGCGATTTTGTAGGAAATGGTGGGCAATTTGAGATTTTGGTGGGTGATATGAACATTTTGTGGGTGACAATGAATTTTTAGAAAGTAAGTCTGCATTTACTGATATCTAGGATGCACTTTTACTTGCATGAGACGTTGCTTTGTATTAAAAAGGCGGACTTGCTAATCAATCGAATATTTTTGTCGCAGTTATTGAGATGGTTGTCATATGTGCTAAAAATAGTAGCCAAATAGGCCTAAGCCTTAAATCACACTTCACCACAATTTTTTTTTTTTTTTTAGTTTTTGGCATAATCATATAAAGTCCCATGTATAGAATTCAAATTTGCTAAAATTTTCTGAAAAATAAAAAGTTATGAGGGGTTACATATGTTGTGTGTAATTCTCTGGCTTCATATCAAAACACAAGTGCTATTTTCAGGATGTTGGCAAAATGTAGTCATGCACAAAATGACAGCTTTGAAATCATGTTTCTTGACTGGGTGAAAATGATCAAACTTTAAACCTCTATAACTTTTTAGAAACATTTTCTGGAAGAAGTTGAATGACTCCAGCAATTTAGCTTGGAAAGGTACATTAATGTGCCAAATTTTAAAATTTTCGGTAGACTTCAATTTTTGAAATGCTAGCAGCCAAACGAACTAGATCTGTATTTGCTCCAGTAAAGACGTGTCATCTGACTCTGTTCTATTGACTTCTTCTTTTTGGGAAAACCATACTCCCTTTCTGATGCCATCTGTAGAAATTTGTTTTCACCTTTTCACTTTACTGTTACCTCCAGTCAAGAAAATTTGTCAACAGTACAGTAGTGATTATTTATTGTTTGGATTTATTCCTTCTATTCAGAACTGTCAGTTACCAATGTGTCTTCTTTGCCATCAAAAATTGACCAACAAAGCAATGAAACCTTCATGCTTGAAGTATCACATTGATGCAAAACATTCTGACAAGAAGGACAAGCCATTGTCATACTTTTTGTAACTGAATGCCTCTTTCAAAAAGCAAATACAAGCATTCAACATGCTACTCCAGGAGACTAGTAAACAGGAGAATGATGGTTTGATTGCATCGTACAACATGGCATTGCTTGTTGCTAAGTCTGGGAAGTCTCAGACAATTGGAGAAACATTACTTCACCCAGTTATTGAAGAGGTTTTGTCAACTGTTATGCATGAAAAACCTGATAACATCATGAAGATGATCCCACTCAGTAATAGCACAATTTCTCTATGCATCAATGAAATGGCCAACGATGTCAAACATCAGCTCATTGATATTCTCCTGCGTTCTGAATTTTCTATACAAGTGGATGAGTCAACTGCTGTGGACAATCAATGTTTGATGATGGTATATGTTCAGTATTTCAGCAAAAACCTTCAAATTTGTGAGGAAATGCTGTTCACGGAGAAATTGCTGCTTGATTCAAAAGGTGCATCTATTTTTTTCACTCTCAAGTCTTTTCTTTTTTAACATAATATCCCACTCAGTAATATTCTTGCCTGGCCTGTGCATCTGATGGGACCCCTTCGATGATAGGAAGATACAGAGGTTTTTCATCTCTCCTAAAGCGTGAAATTTCTCACCAGATACTAACTGTTCATTGCATGGCACACCGGCAGCATTTAGTGACAAAAAAATATGAACAGTAGATTGAATGATGCACTACAGTTAGTTATCAAGACTGAACAAATTGAAGTCCAGTCCCTTGTCTGATCGAATTTTCTGTCAACTCTGTCTGAGAAATGATGACGATCATACTCAACTCTTATACCATACCAAAGTGTGGTGGCTGTCAAAAGGAAACTGTTTTTACGCTTTGTTGAACTGTTTTATATAATATCTTTTTCTTTGAAGATACTCCACTATCCACTTCATTGATGGCTGCAAGGTGCTATGCCTTTTTTCTTTGTGATATATTCACAAAATTAAATGATTTGATTAAGTTATTGCAAGGGAACAGAAAAACTCTCATTGATTGTAAATCATTTATTTATCACTGCCCTCATTTCGAAATTAGTGTTGTATAAGACTAACATTTCGAAACATTAATTCCATCAATTTCCACAACTTGATTCTTTGAAAGATGAATTGGTTGATGACGATTTAACTACATATCGCAACTATTTACAATCATTGCACAATAACATGGTGGAGCAATTTCAAGATGTTATTGCACTGAATATTCCAAATTGGTATAGCAATCTGTATGAAGTTGATGCAGTCGATTGCGAGGATGACGTTCAGGAGGAATTGATAGAATTTCTAAATGACAATGACGTTACAATGTGATATCACCGTAATGGCAAAGAAGGTTTGTGGTACCATCAGAGTATATTTAATTCCTACCTCAATCTGTGGAAACATCTGATATTACTTTTGCTTGCCCTCCCTACCTCGTACCTGGTTGAATTTGCTTTTAACCATGTTGGAACTTTACTTTCCCATAAAAGAATTGGACTGGATGTGACACAATGAGGAGACTTGCTGCTAAAGTTGACAAGTTTGAAACTGAATGTTTCTGCACTAGTTTCATTGCACCAGACACATGGTTCTCATTAAAAAAGTTTTATTTTTCCTTTATAATACAATCATTAATTATTTTTGCATTGGTAGTTCTGATCTGTGGTTCATTTTGGGAAAATAAAAATCAGTGTAAAAGGATGCGCAAGCTTACCGCAGTTAATCTGTCTGCATAATATAGAGTTAACATTAGAATTTTATTCACACTAATGGCAAAACTAAACCCACAATAAGGGATTTGTAAACAACTGCATATTTAGTCCAAATGGCACTAATAGGGCAATGAGTCTACAATATAGTGTGTGTGTCAAATGATACAGGGGTGGGTCCTAGGGGATTTTGTGTTGGGGGGGGGTCAGTTTTTTTTTTTTTTTACACAGGTGGGCAAGGAGCATTTTTTGGCCAATAGGTGGGCGATATTGCAATTTGGCATGAAAAGTTTGGGAAACACTGATCTAGACTCTAGATCATCAACATCATCCTTGTCGTTGTTTAACATCCGCTTTCCATGCTGGCATGGGTTGGATGGTTTGACATGGAGCTGTCCAGACCCTAATTGTCTGTTGGAGCATGGTTTCTAGGCTGGATGGCCTTGCTAAGACCATCCACTTAACAAAGTGTGGTGGGTGCATTTTACGTGTCACTGACACAGGTGCATTTATGCAGAACTGGCACGGGTGCGTTTATACGGCACCAACATGGGTGCTTTTTATGTGGCTAAATACTTCTCCTGCATTTACCTAACCAGGAATATAGCATCAATCATGTTCTTGCTTGCCACAAATCCGAGCTGCATCTCATCTACACTAACTCTCCTCCAAATTAATTGAACTATGACCCTTTCTGTGACTATTAGAGAATGTTCTGAATGGGGAAATTGTATCTCTGTCTTTACATGTTTCAGTCATTAGACTGTGGCCATGCTGGAGCACCACCTTGAAGGATTTTAGTCTAACGAATAAACCCCAGTATCTTTGTTCTTTAAAGCCTTGTATTCATTGTATTGGTTTCTTTTGTTGAACTACTAAGTTATAGAGACGTAAACACACCAACACCGGTTATCAAGTAGTGGTGGAGCAAAAGGACAACACACACAAATGGGTTTCTTTTAGTTTCCATCTACCAAATTCACTCACAAGGCTTTGGTCAGCCTTAAGCTATTTGCCCAATACTTTATCATTGTATCTCACTATTAGAATCCTTTGCCAAAATTCTTCTCTGCTGGTAAGCGGTGGATATTCCAGATGAACATCAACTACCTCCCTCCCTTATACAAAGACTCAAATGCACTGAGGTTATCTGTCAAGTTATTCTGTCTATCATTTCTCAGTCATGCAGTTCCATTTGTAGCACTTTTGCTGACAGTTTCCACATTTGAGGAAACTCTTTACCCTCATACAAGCACATACCTGTTTTGATACAGAACTTACATTTCTTAGTCAAATTTCCTCACTACGAGACTTAGATTCTCAAATACAGGAACTAATCTCTTCTGGTATACAAACCTTTTATTTGTAGGCGCTTCAAAACTGATGTTCTTATTGGACTGTTGCAAGCTGATTGTTGTAGGGAGGAATTTCAGAGCTCTGACTTACTTGGGAAGAAGGACGGGGCAGAGTGGTTTATGTAGGGCCTGTGGAGGTGGCCATAATATAGGTGGTGAGAGGAGGAGAGGAGACAGGTTGGTGGCATGAACTGAATGGAAGTCGTATGGAATTACCCAGTTCTAATGAGCAAAAGCTCCTTTTGTAGGCAAAAGAAATAGAGTGAAGAGACTCTTTTACTTGTTTCTGTCATTTGATTGTGGCTATGCTGGAGCACTGCCTTTAGTTGAGCAAATCGACCCCAGGACTTATTCTTTGTAAGCCTAGTACTTATTCTATCAGTCTCTTTTGCCGAACCACTAAGTTACGGGATGTAAACACACCACCATCGGTTGTCAAGTGATGTTGGGGGGACAAACATATACACACACACACACACACACACACACACACACATATATATAACTTGGGAAAGGATGCGTGGCATTCGATCATATAATAATATAAATAATATATAAACATATGCATATATCCATACATATATGTACATACCTACATCTATATGTATACATACATGCATATATGAGTATAGGACATCAAAAAAACGTTAAACACAATGAGAAACGAAAACATAAAGACAAAAACAGAAAACAAACTTTTTTCGAACAACGAAAAAAGCAAACAGAGAAACGAGACATGCAACATAAGAGTATAACCCTTTGTCAGTTGTTCCTGTTCCATCTACTCCGCATTTCGAAGGCAAGGACAATACGTGACTTCGTTGGAACATTGCTTCATATACATATATATATATGTACATATATACAATGGGCTTCTTTCAGTTTCCGTCTACCAAATCCACTCACAAAGCTTTGGTCAGCCCGAGGCTATAATAGAAGACGCTTGCCCAAGGTGCCATGCAGTGGAAATGAACCCGGGACCATGTGGTTGGTAAGCAAGCTACTTACCACACAGCCACTCCTGCACATATATGAACCAGAAGTTGTGTTCTTATGAGAAACTTTTGCCACTTAGTTATATGGTCTTCTTGATGTAGTCTAAGTTCTGTGTGTGTGTGCCTAATAGTAGCACAGTCCTTGATGTAAAACTAGTATTCCATTGTGGGTGAAATAATTATTTCAAGAGCTGAAATAATTTTTGGCTAATCTTTGCTAAACTGCAATTTCTAAGAAAAATCAGTAAAGGTGGTATGGCCTAGATTTTGTAGTAACTTTGAATGTCCTGGTTGTGTGTTTATTGTGTTCACTATGGTGGGGGCGGGGAACAAGAGTGTTTCCTTGACATGTTTAGAAATTGTGACTTTATACTTTTGAAGGAAACCAGAGTAACATGATACCATTAAGAATATTTTGGATGTCTCAGTTCAAGGTTTCTAACTTTCATGTGGATGATGTTCTGATGTTCAGAAGATTAGTAAAACCAGTATAAGTTCATAGTCCTGGCATTAGAAAGGCATCTTAAACAGTTCTAGAGTTTAAGCATCTGCCACCAGTCACACAAATCACGACTTTACTGCTTTTACATACCACTGAATTATATCCTTCACTAATGATTTTTACTACAATAGTCTCTTTCCATGCTCTCTCTCTCTCTCTCTCTCTCTCTGTCACTTTGTCAAACCCATCTAATACAACTTCTGTCCATATTTTTCTTCTGTCTGCTGTTATTAAAGAGTTAAAATAAGAAGTACTTTAACATCAGTTTAAAAGGCCTGAAAAGATTATATTACGTGCACAACTTTCACTTAAATTTACTAAGAACACTCCGATCTGTCCTTGCTCTCAACCTGTAGTGTCAAAAGTATCATGTAGTTTCTAGTGCAGAACCTTAACCTTAGAACCAGTATTTTGGGATATGATATGTCGGTTTTCAAGTAAGATTATAGGTTTCACTCTAGAAATCTTATCACATGGCTTATGATGAGATTCTTTTCATTTATGATAATTTGGTACAATTTGTTATTGTAGGAAAGGAAATAATTCATTGAATTGATGTTGGTAGGATTTGATTCTAGAATGAAAACATGTAACTGCTTCTGTCATTCCATCTTAATTGTGATAATATGGACTTCATTGCCCCCCGGTTCATAGGTATTTAGATCATTTTCACATCTTTTGACAGTTGAAAGCTAAATTTCCATTCTAGATAGGACTTGCCCAGGTGCAGTCCTACAGTGTGGCATTTTGGGTTAGTGTCTTCTACAGTAGCCTTGGGTTAACCTTGACAACTGGTGTTGGTTTGTTTACATCCCTGTCCCTTAGTGGTTCAGCAAAAGAGACCAATGGAATAAGTACCCGACTTTGAAAAAATAAGTACTGGGGTCATTTTGTTTACATAAAATACTTTGATGCAGTGCCCCAGCATGGTCACTCTCCAATGAGTAAAACAAGTAAAAATTAAAAGATATATATACATGTATTCGTAATATTCTAAAGAAGAATATTTACATGTAATAAAAACATGTTAACAAAGTCTTATTCTGTCTTTGCCTATGCTTATGTTTTCATTGATATTTACAAAAACATCATTTTTTTAATATATTTCCTCATTCTTTTTATTTTTTTTTTTGTAGGTACTGAAAGAAAATTTCAACCAATAATTCGGCAACTAGCCAATCTTCCTTTTACACAAATAAAAATATATCTGAAGAAAGAAATATTAAAATCTTTTTGTCAATGTCATGTTTGTCAATTTAAAGTCAATTTAAAGTCTAACATCAAGCAAATGCAAAATATAATTCCAACTGGAAATAAAATCTACATTAACTAGTTAACCAATTGAGAGTTAAAAAATTGAGTACCAGTTATCTATGGTACTTATAACACTTACTTATTAGAATTGTTCTTGCTTTGACACTTGAATGGTGTACAACCAGAAAATGTGGTGTATACAGTTAGTATCTTCAGTAAAGTTTAAAAGTTGATTATAATGTATATAACCTTGTTTGTGCTTAGATATTGACATAGCATAGTGGCTAATTATGTTCTTGCTCTTATGTAACTTTCAGACCAAACTGAAGTTGTAAAACAGGTGTGTTGGTTTCTCTGTATATGCATATGCCTTTATAATCATCAGATCCAAACTATGAACAAGCAATATTTTGTATCTACATATTCGAGCAGGAAGCTGGGCACTGTTGCCAATTTCCATGTAAGACCAAAAAGTAAATTGGAAGACTGTAGGAATGTGCTTCTCAAACTATTGTAACTATCACTCCTTTTACTAACATGAGTTTTAGTGCCCTCTTTAATTATATACACATATTATCAGGCCAGTTATTTCCATGTACTAGCTTGATGTGATACTGGATCTCTCTACTTACAGTAAGGTGGTGCATCATTGCTTAACCTTAGTTGTTGACCAAACATTTAGCATGTACCTTTGGCCAAACACAGAAACATATTCTTTGTGCATCATGTATCTCTCATCCCCACTGGTTTTAAGTTGAAATTTATTTCTTTTCTGATTTATAGTTGTATTTTCTGTATGTTTATGCACATATTGATTCTTCTGTCCATGTGCAAATTTAGTTATTTTTGTTTATACACATAAGTAGATTATGGGATGACTTGTAGCTAGAATCAATAGTGCAAGCATGTCCATATGTGTGTGCGCACGTGTGCACACACACACAAAAGCCTAAGAGTTAATTTAGCAAAGATTAAAATGCTAGTAAGCAAGAAAGCAAGCAAATTACAAATCCCTTCAGGGAAATGACCCTGCTCAATATGTAGAAAAGGTGTAAATCGAAATTCCATAGTGTTTTCAGTGCAAGCTATAGACACATAAGATGTGTAATGGAATAGCAGGAAGGTTAACAAAGAAAGTAGTCTTTCTGCATGGTAGATGTGCAGTTACAATAAACACTAAGAAAGCAGAGGAAATAGATCTCAGTGTCCAGTGGGATCCTTGGGGGTAGTAGATAGCTTTTGTTACCTAGATGACCAAGCTAGAAGTAGTGGAGGTTGCTCTGAAAGTATAGCTGGCTGGGCAAAGTTCAGAGCTACTACCTTTGTCGGTAACAAAGATCCTCTTCCTCAGAGTGAACGGCAGACTGTATGATGCTTGTGTACAGACAGCTATACTACATGGCAGCGAAACATGGAGTATAACAGTAGAGGACTTATGAAGACTTGAAAGAAATGAAGCTAGCATGCTCTCTGCTGGATAGGTAATGTAGGTGTGCATGTACAATAAAGTGTAAATGTTTTGAGAGTAAAATTGGGTATAAGTGTTGTAGTGTTCAAGAGAAAAGACTGCATTAATACGGTCATGCAGTGCATATGGAGAGGGCAGCTGCATCATGAAGTGCTGATCTCTAAACCTTTGGAAGAGGAAAACCCAAGAAGACATGGAATGAAGTGGTGAGACATCTTCAGATGTTGAGCCTCACAGCGGGGATGAAAAAGGACGGAGGACAGCTGGTAATACACTGCTTGAGAAGACCTGCCTAGCAAAGCAAGATCCGTTTCCGTAATTTCCCTCCCTCCCTCCATTACAACCCATCCATGCTTACCAGTCTGTTTCTTCATCCCCTACAATCCATTCATGCTCACCACCACTGTTTTTCTCTTACCTCCATTCTCCCTTCACATAATATGCCTCTGTTAAATCCTTCTAGCTTCCACTCCTTTTGAAATCTTGTGAACTCACTCTCCAATCTCCAATCCACTTCACTATATACACCACCCTGTAACTTGGATGTATGGCCCCTGCCTCCTCTTTGTAACATCTTTTTCTCCATGTAAGACACCCTTTCTGTCCCTCAGTACTACTCTTCCACCTGTCGAGAGGTCTTGTCCTGTAAGTTATTTGGTAACTTCTCTGCAACTGGTGCCATGTGAAAAGCACCAAGTACACTCTGTAATATATAAGGCAGGCTAGCAGAATCATTAGCACATTGCACAAAATGCTTACCATCATTTCTTCCAGCTCTTTGCAGTCTGGGTTCAAATCCTGCTGTGGTCAACTTTGCTTTTTATTCCTTCAAGGTTGATGAAATAAAGTATTATTCAAATATTGAGAGCGGTGTGAGCTTCCCCAGCATGCTGGCTATTGGAAGTGGTCAGGGACAGGGTGATAACAACATTGTTGGGATGCAGGCAAAGTGAGTTAGGAGTGGGTATGTACAAGTGAGCATGGTTGCTGCTGGAGTGCAAAGTGGAAGGTGGAAAGGGTGCTCACATGCAAATAGATGAGATGATGGTGGTGGTTTATTGAGAATTCACCTGTGGAGATCTAAAGGCATGTATGTGCATCAACAAACACAAAATGGAAGAGTGCGTTGTGAATGATGCTTCAAATTCAAACCTCATCTGATTGGCAAAACCCCTAAATTGTAGAGTGCAACGGTCTCTGTGCAACTGACACATCAATTATGGCTCTGTCCTGCTCAGGTACCAGTGTGGAGCATAGGGCAACAGACTGTCGTCAGCTGGATTGGATGGAGTGCGAGTATAAGCAGAAGCAGCAGCAGGAGAACAAGCACAAGGCAGAGGCGGCTGGCTGCATGAATGTTGTAGAATGTATATGGCTGGTCCATCACACACTTCTGGCAGAAAGTGACAGCTGGTTGGCAGTAGACGAAGTGCAGATGCTGTCAGGCAGCAGTGAAACTTAAGCGTCACAGCAGGCAGGTTGTACACCCATTTGTATTCATCAGTAACCATCAGAAGTGTGAGTGTACTTGTTCTCTCGCAAATGCCTCATCTTTTATGTCTGGGTCTTTGTTAGTGTATTGGCACCAGAACAGAGTGACTTACTGTATTGTCATTGGATGGACCAAGAAAAGGAGAACAAGCATGAGCATGACACACAGCAGTGGCTTGCCACTGGACACTTGAGTGTTGCATAACACATGGACACATGCAACAATTGCACAAGGTCTGGTTGGCACTTATTGACCTGCAGGAAACATTAGTGTGGTGTGATGGCAGGAATAACATGTGAACATTTTTGTGTGGGCACTGGCACCATGTGTAGGTACCAGTGACATGCTAGCCAGGGATACTGATGTTTCAGCAGTGGATGGACTGTAGCAAGCCTGCATCCTGATGGAAGTAATAAAGCTTCAGCTTGGCTGTGGGGAGTACCATGCCAAATTCTTGTCTGTGCCTGTTAATAGTCATTGGCAACTGCTGGAGGTTCCCCAACTAGTGACCTGTTGTTGGCTGGATAGGATCAAGCACAAGGTAGTGGCAGCCTGCATGAACATGTTAGCACATGCTGATGATGCTTTGTGTGATGGAGGGAGTGAGTTATGTAACAGCTCATAACACATGTTCACTTCCTAGACTTGCATGAGAACCAAGCACTTCCTATCTGCCAGGAGGAATTGTTGGTGTTGGGCAACTTCAAGAATCAGGCCTGGCCACAGGTGATGTATTGGCTGTGGAAAGCGAGAAGTCAGTGACACCTGGTCTCAAATGGAAAGCAGGCTGTCAGTAGGCTAATGGAATTAGCAAAGCTTCACCTTTGCAGCCGGTGATAGGCAGTATGAAGCAGCAGCCTGACACCCATTCACATTAGTCAGGGCACTGTAGGTGCACCAGTTCTGAGTCTAAGCCATCATCATCATCCAAGAGCAATTTTGAGAGGAGGAAGCAGTTTGGCAACAAATAACAAGCATTTATGCATGAGATTTCAGCTTTTGCAGGCAACAAACAGAAAAAGAGAAGTGTGCCCAACAAATGCTGCACATGCTTGTGAAATGGTCGGTGCAGCAATTCCTTGACTTGTTAGGCTGAGTGTGAGACTACCGCTGGTAGAGTGTCGCTTACACTGTTTACTGGTGGAAGGGAGTAAGGTCACCTGGTGTATGCCTAACATGAAAGAAAGGATGAAGTTGTGGCTGAAGCCTTGCTACACTGTAACTGTGGGACTTGAAAGACAAAAGAGCTTTTACAAGGCATGCATGTTACTGCACACAGTGACAGGGCAGGTCGTTACTGAGCTGCATACCAGTGACAAAGTTTCTTCTACATCGCATCTGATACTGCTATGCTGCTACTACACACCTGATGTCATGCATCTTGCAGGGCAGATCATGCTGTTCATGAGAAGAGACTCTATTGGGTCTCTTCTTGTGAACAGCATGTGGTAGCTGCTCTGCTCCAAACAGCAAGTTGTATCTTATGTAAGTGATGCTTTTTTTTTCTCAGTCTCTTCAAACAAATTGAGTGGGATGGTGCTGAAGTGATGCTCCAGAATGGCAATGCCACCACTCACCACATGGATGCAACTGGCTGGGGGCACATGCTGAATTTAAAGCATGTGCCTTGAAGTTGAGATGCTTGAAAGAAACAACTTAGATCTGGCTTAGAGGTGTTCTGCCATTATTGCTTAGAGGTAGCCGGCCACCACTTCTATTGAGTGAGCACACAAATCCTTGCTCCGATCTTACCATTTCTCTTATGCTGGAGTTCACATTGTTGGCACCTGCCTTGGGTTGATGATGTGGGGTATGGCATACATGAGATGTATTGATAGGATAAAATTAACCTGTCTGTTTGTGGGTTACCAATCCAATGCTTTGTGAACTCTGCATCACCATGATAGGAAGAGCTGACATCATTAGATCAGAAGGCAACATTACTGAAAGCTTGGCTGTCACAAGCCAGTTGTCCTTTGGTAACATTTCTGCTACCCTTCTGTGGATGCATAGCTTGTTGCTGTTAGGAAAGGATTGACAGGCCACACATTTGCAGTTTGTATTTGTACTGGAAATCAAGATTGAGTATGCTTTTGCCCATTTGCTCAATATGTGGTTTCTGTGCCCTCTGAGCTGACCTTGAGACACCTGCTTTTCTGTTTGACAGATGTACTGCCCAATCAAACTTCCTAATTGATTCTATTTTTGGCTAAAGGTTGCACATTGGCTGCATCAGTGCCCATCAAGGCATTGACATGCACCATGTGCTTTGCACCATATAATGAGCTACTGCTTGGTGATAGCCCAAGCCCTTCTCCGTTGGGTGAATGTGGAAACTAGGGAAACACATAAATACCCTGACACCAAACTGGCTGGGTACTGCTGTCAACATGAGCTATGAGTGACACCATCCAGTAATGGTGGCTAGCATGCAGCAATGTGAATGCTACTGCCTATACCTCACAAAACTGGATTAAAATCAAGCTCAACAGACTTTTCTTTCCCAGTCTGCTGCTTGGCTGTGGCTTTGCTAGACAGTAGTTAGAAATAGTGGAAATCTCGATCTATTCATGCACATCACTATTTAGATATATGTACATATATGCAAAATTTACCTGGTATATTTGTGGCTACTTGTACCCTGTAACCTTTATGCCATGTAACCTGTCAGAGGTTCTTGCCAGGTTTACAAAAGAGCACTAACTGTTTTCAGCTGAATAGACGTCAGTGATTGGTTGAAATTACAGAAATACGACAACTTTAACATGAAATAACTTGCGATGTACAATTTTTTGTTAAGAAGGCTAAGAGAAAAAGATGTTTTATATGACACATTCTACCAGTGTCCCAAGTTTGAAAGTGTTTCGTTAAGAAACAAGTGTTGCCCGTCAAACCAAAAAGATCCGAGAAATCTGTTAGTACTTCTGAACTTGGAAAAGGTAAATCAACTTTAGAAATATCTAAGATATTTGGAAGATATCACCAAACTGAAAAAATTTGTAACAGTTCCTGTTTCTCAGCGTTCTCTTTGTCACGAATTATGCGTGAAGCTGAAAGGAACTCAGGTGTTAGAAGTGGAGATCTTTTTAAGTGCATTGTCGAAACAACTGTGTCCAGAACTACCCGGTGTCATCTTTGGAAAAAGGTGGGTAAACCAGTGATATCTGTTAAAAGCTCCAGTGTAGCTAGAGTGTGTACCGCTCAAGGCGGTCCTTCTGTTTGCCACCCCCGGATCCCACAAAAAAAGACATTTTCAGATTAACACCCGCACGATTTTCACTAGGGTGTTAGGGTTTTAGCGTGCGAGTGTTAATCTGAAAATTTACCCCAAAAAATACATATTGCCTACAGCAGTCCCAAAAGTGTCGCCCGGGGGTGGACTACCCCCAGTAACTACGCTAGTGGTTAAAAGGCCTCCTATATTCAAAATCGTCTGAAATGGGCAGAAGGTAACATGACTTAACAAATGTTTTGTTTACGGACGAAACTCATGATGGACCTTTAGCGAGACAGAAAAGAACTATTTTGTTGTGGTGGCATAGCACAGTCATGCTCTGCCCACTTCGATCAATTAGAGCTGGCTGTAGAGGGATACATGTGGTAACTTCCGCCCAGCAGTATGCATTCAGTTTTCAAATAGCGACACGAGTTGCGGTACTGACGGCATAGAAACAACATCGCTTTCTTCAACATGGTACATCTATGTTCACCAGCAAGCTCGCGAGTTGCAGCATTGACAGTCCTAGTAGCAACATCACCCTTTCTGATATGCGAATATTACAGTGTACACTACCAACACCGCGCAACTCATTTCATTTATATCTATTTTCATTCTGCAGCATAACACACCCAAATGAAATACATCGGAAGTCATGCGAATTTCTTCACGTCTCGCTATACCAATTGTTTAACGCACAAACAAAAAAATAATTCTTATTGCTTCTTGCGTGTACTTGTTACTTTCTTTATACACACTGTCACAGAACACACACATGAAATTAGTGACAACCACCATGGTTACACTGGTGACTAGTTACAATTGATTACCTGTAACAGACCTGATGGTTGGAGCAAGGGATGGGTTGTAAATGGACGAGGTCGTCATCAACGCTTGAGACGCCAACAAAGGGGTGGAGGCATCAGGATTTTGGAAGATATTGAAAGTGTAAAAAGTCACCAATTTAGTGTATGAAAATTTCGTGGAAAAAGTCCGTTAAATGCGCTTTTCAGAAGCAGATATAAATGAATGTTGGAAGGCAGTTTTTAAACAAAACATAGTAACTTTATTAAAATAGTAATAAGAGCTGACAGGTGATGAGCAAAACGGGCGTAGGTGTAGGAGACAAAGGAAAGCGATAAAACTTACGATTGAACACATGATTTATTTGTAGCCGTAAACAGCTAGCAGAGACGAAACTAGCTGAGATGGAAATAAACCACTCATGATATATGTAGATAAAGACTAACTGAAAAGGTGCTCACAAGGTGAAGTTGACAGAAACGTAATAGGATGACCATGATATGGGTCAGCGTTGAGGGATGAATTTGATTCAGAAGTTTGCAGTTCTAAGTTGGTGAGAAAACCAGGAACTGTTCTGGGATAAAGAAGCGATGTTGTCTGTGTCGTGTTCTTCCGCTGACTGTCGAAAAACGTGCGCTTACCTATAGAGATGGATAACTTCTAGTATTAATATGCACCCAGTTCTGATTGGTTGAGGTTGCCATAGCACCACTGTACTCTGCAGGGACAACATCAATGACTTTCTTGACTCATACAGAGGTATTACGGTTGGTCCTTGGAAAGTGCCAGACAGTGTTAAAATGACTGTCGACGCTTACATAGCATTTTTGAAGGAG
Organism: Octopus bimaculoides; assembly: GCF_046866305.1. Taxonomy (NCBI): domain Eukaryota; kingdom Metazoa; phylum Mollusca; class Cephalopoda; order Octopoda; family Octopodidae; genus Octopus; species Octopus bimaculoides. Next base: position 22,579,967 of record NC_142943.1, read on the forward strand.
TGCCTTGAAGACAATCATAATATTCATGCAAGATAATATGAAAACTAGAATATCTGCGACAATTAAGCTTCTGTGGACCTCGGAAGATGAAGTGGCCTGCCTTGTTTCTTCGACTTAAGTTCAATGAAAAAACCTGTGGAGTATTCTAAAACAACTAGTTTACGAGAATGGACGCCAATTTAGGAGCAAAGATGGACTGTGGCAGGCAATAATGGATGTATCTCTTGGTATAACATTAGAGGAGATCCAGAAATTAGCATGTTCCATGGACCAGCGTCTTTTCCAACTTATATCAAACAAATGCTCATATTTCCCTTACTAACCAGCTTACCAATCATTTTTGAACTCTGTTTATTTCTATTTCTTCCATGTATGTGTCTACTTCAGTATGTACATCAAACAAATAGGTATTCTCTTGTTTACATGAGTTTTAATTGCATCTCATTAATTGAAACAGTGAACGTTTACGTAAATTTGGTAAATGGCCATATTTTCTGTGTTGTTTTTTTACACACCACGAGCACATGACTGAAGCCTTTATTCTGTGAAAATTTCGTTTTTAAAGTAGTTTTTAAATAAAAATGTTACGCCATTAATAATTTGAAACGCAGTGTATATTGAATATTCAAATGCAACATAATATAATTTTTCTAATGAAAATTTGATTATAAGTTGAAATTCGAAGAAGTTTTTGAAATAAATCCGTTTTTTTAATATTTTGCAAACGCTTTTCTGAATGATTTCTCTGTCGTTTAGATGCAGTATAAACCATTTAAGTTTTTATATACGTAAAAATTATGCATTCTTCTTTGACTCTTATATTTGTAAGAACGACCGTGCGAACCAAAAAGGAGAAATGGTGACGAATGGAAAAACAGGCTCCTTTATTAAACGCGTCACACGGTCGAACACAAAGTATATCAAATGATATATATATGTTATACTTCGATAACATAGAAAATTCGTAAATGCCAGTAAGGAAGACGATAGGAACACAACCATATGAAGATGAATAACAGTAGTATTTATTGAAGCATTAAATCGTATGTCTGTGTGTGTGTGAATGCGACATAATAAAACACAATAAAAGACAGGTCGTCATGTAAAGAAATTAGTGTGTGCGAGTAATACATGTATGTGTATGCGAGAGATACATAGTATAGAATAGTCAGTAACACGTATAAGGATTTAAGATACCAGTTCTAAGAGTACACAGTGGTAAGTGTCTGTATATAAGAAGTTAAGGCGTGTGGGGCAGAGCGATCACTAGTTGTGATGTTGTGGCTTCTATGCCAAGCCGGGTTCTTGAGTACAGATGTTCTTCGCAGGCTAAATTCTGGCTGTTAATGATCGCGGTGAAGAAATTACACAAACAGGGTTAGAAGTTCTGCAGTTAGCTGTTGGTAGCTTGTGTACGTGTAGAGTCATGTTGACGCTGTTGGGGACGCTGGTAGTCGTAGTGTCGTGTTGCTGTTGGGGACGCTGGTAGTCGTAGTGTCGTGTTGCTGCTGGCGACGTCGGGGGCGCTGCTTGTAGTTCGTAGTTGTACGATGGTGTCGACGTCGTCGCTGGAAACTGGTTGCTGCTGTGATACGCGTGTGTGTTCAACGCCAGCCAGATCTAGGATCTGAGGCGCGACGAATTGGCGGGTATAATTTAGGCTATTTATAGGAAAATAGGGGCTCCAGAAAAGCATTAGAAGAACACCATCACGTGACCTTATTAAGGGCTGTGGTTGGTTGATTTGCGTTCTGGCGGGAACGGTACGAGGCAGTTGCCGCTTCAAATAATAATCAGTCACGTGATAGATACAGTAGGCTGCTCTCTGCTACGCCCGAACTTGATTATATTTATAACAGTGGGGAAGATGGTTTGTTTGTATATAATGGCGATAGAAGTATTCACTACATATCACTCCTCACCAAATACGATTTCAGTTTAAGGAATTTTTGAACAAAAATATCAATCTTTTATCACCTAAAATATAAGAAATCGCAAAGTGGAACGTTCTAGCAGAGCGCGATCATCCTAATGTTTAAGAGAGCGGCAACTTTAATAAGAACTTAGTTCTTTATTGCCCACAGGGGACTAAAAGTAGAGGGGACGATACAGTGAATTTGGGCCGATATGAACAATCGAATAACAATCTTAAAAATATTAAAAATTCGAATGAGAAACAGTACAAAAAGTCAAACGATGAAGTGGGGGACGGGTTCCGCGTTCAGCTCCGCAAGCCCCGGTCCGCCACTGCTACCTTTGGGAAGACTTTCAGGACACTCTTAATTGGAGATGTTCACTGCTACCATTCTTACTACTATTTTCTGTCTATTCTTGTATACATCCGGCGACAGACACTCCTTCTCAACCCTTATTTCCTTTTCATGTGGAAGGATTAGAGTCTCACCAGACCAAGGCTGGGGATGAAAGTGCTTGTCACAATACCTTTCACACGGGTCTTCCACATGATCTCTTTCGCAAGCGAAGCGACCTGAAGTCATGTAGGGAACGGGCTTGTTTCCAAGTCGACCTCAAGCTGCGTACATTTATACATCCAACATTAAGAGTGTCCATGAAAGAATTCAGTTACTTAACCCCTCTTCCTTTTCTTCCTCCGAGGCTTGCGGGGTAATATCCATGAGGCCCTCAAACATCTGTGAAGAAAAGTCCAACCTCAAGGACCCCATATCTTTATTGTATTTATTTTAAAATTTGTGATAATTGTCTCTGGTCATAGAAAAAATAAGAATCCCATTGGGTGTCCTATGTTCATATTTCTGGGTTAAATCATGCGTATCGTCTGTATCACGAAGTTCTGAAACAAGATTGCCATTTGTAGCAGCTACTGCCGGGATGGGTGGGACTTGGGCAGGACATTTCTTTCTGGCTCTGGTAGTGATTTCTCTCTCTCTCTCTTTTTTTTTGCTGTAGGACTATTGGGGAGGGACAGTTTTTTTTCTTTTTCTTTTTTTCGTTTTTGCAACTCCCCTACCCCCCTTCGACGTCCTTATCACTCTCTGTCTCGGACTCTTGTATTTCGCTTTCTGTCTCTTTAGCCTTTTCTGGTTCTTTTTCAGGCGGGGCTTCCTTTTCTGGTTTATGGCCACATTTAAAGCATCGGGGCTTCCTCCCCTCGACCATCAAACGCAGTCGCACTTCCCCCACCTGAATTGTACTTTAATAAGAACTGGTTCAGTGATGACTCATCAAATGTATGCCAGCATGGTAAATGGATGAGATGTAAAATGATGAGGATGATGAATCAAATCAAGGAAAATTTTTTCTCAAAATAGTCTGATCTTACTCGTATACACACACTCAGTGTTATAAAGTAGATATTAATATAGTGAGCAATGAGATGTAATTAATAAGAAATCATTATGTTAATGATTAATTCTAACCAAGAAAGATAAGGAAGACGACCCCGAGTGTGAATTAATTTAAATTAATTAAAAATAAAATATAGTATGGATTAAATCTGATCTAAAGCAATTCCAAACGTAGCTTTGGATGCAAACACAAATATGTACTTATTCAATGGAATTAAAAGATATTCAATTTTGTCATCGCCAAGTTATCGTACTTTGAAAGTAATGTTAGATTTCATTAGGTTTTAGTATTGATCCTGGAGATTATAATTAATTTCATTATTTTCTTTCTCAAATTTTCCATTATATTTAAATAAATCACAGCTTGTCAAGTCCACATGCTGCCTTAATTTAAACGATATTTTTACAGAGCAAACCAAAAAACTCCAAACCTGCAAAAGAAAGACAGTAACACGTACAGATGTTACAGTCTTTCTTTAGGACAAATCAAGAAATGACATACTTTTAAAAGACTTGTGAAAGCAATCTCATTGTTGATATACATACATACATACATACACACTGAGATATATGTACAAATATATATATATACATGCACAGACAAATATAAAAAGGATTCCCCGTCGGTTTGGACGATGAATATTCAATTGTTAGCGGTGCGTCGTGCGTGCACGTTGAATTGGCAACCAAAACAGCAAAACTAGAGTTGATCAAACACCTGTGAGAAACAATCTCACAGAAACTCCAGCAGTAAACAGAGCTGGTCAAATCCCATGCGGCCGGGACAAGAGCGTAGGCGAACTGCTAGTAAAAGACACGTCTGCAATGTTCAACAGCTGCGCTTCGAGTCCCAGACGCTAGCGAGGAACGCGATAAAATTTTTTCCTGCCAGTTTTCAGCGCATGCTCTTGAGGGAACTTCTGTAGGCCTTCGAGAAGATTCCGACCCGCACATGCCTGCTGAAAACTCTCAAAAATGACTTCACTACAACTTGCACCTCAGCATTGTGATTACTTGTAGGTATGCCATAAAAAAGACGAGTTATTTTATCTTTAACAATCTTCGCAATAGTGTACGGAGGCACAACATTTTTTATTATTGCAGCACATTTAGTCCTAGCACTTGAAAATTTGCAGGCAATTTTAAAATCAGGAAATACTGTAGGTGGTAGTACGTTCGTACAGTCATTTGAAATGAATGACTGATGATGACGGACAGTATGATATGCCATTGCAACTTCTGCGGCTATTATTTTACTTTCTTCATCTGAGTTTTTCTTGATCAAGAAGTTTGTTATTTTACCAACTTCTTTTGAAGTAGAGGCAATACTACTTAAGTATTGCTTGATATCAGACTTCCTGCTATTGTTCAATACTGAAAGTGCAATTACATACACCACAGTTTGCTTCAAAACAGCTTCTGCTTTGTTTGAATAATGTTCATTCGCTGGAATATTCATCACGAAGTTTATACTTACGTTTTGGCATCTTGAGATGATGGATTAGTTTTTAAGTAAGAAAAAAGTGGGCCGTGACAAGTAGTAACAACACACTTGGAGAATCAATGTGACAACGTGTGACTAGAATGAATTTTGATTTAGAGGCACAACCTATCCTACATCTGCTCAGTTTCATTCACTTGGCTTGGGTTAGCCTAGGTCTACAGTAAAAGATACTTGCCAAGATGTCACGCAGTGGAGTTGAATCGTACATATAGGGTTGCCAGATTAGAAAATTAGATATATGGGACACTCTTAAAATCGTCAATTTTTATACCTTTGTCCTTTAACACTAGACAAGACGATTCTACATGTTCCCATACAAATTCTAATAACACCCATGTAAAGTTATCAAAATTTTCAAAAGACGAAACCCATTTCTCAAGATAGTCATGGCAAGTGCCGTAGTAGTTATCCACTTTAAGTAGAAATTTCTTTTTCTCTTCAGATTTGACATCATCATTATTAAGGCAATCCTTCATACTGAGAGGAATAAACTTTTCATTAATTCTTTCCTTTATAACTACAAGTTCTTTTAAACAGACAAGCACTTCAATAATGCTGTTTTCTCTCTATTCTATCATCATAACCCTGTTGCTAAAAACATTCAAAAATGTGACCAAAATATAAGTAGGCTTCGCCCAGCGGATTATTGAAGAATTCTACAAGAATTTGGGGGATCAAAAAGAGATTCTCTCAGCTGCTCTGGTCAAAGAAGGCCAATGAGTTTTAGAATGTAAGAGCATTGAGGCATACTGCACACTAACAAACTCGCAGAAATCTTACAACTTCTCAGATCGAACAGTATAAATACTAAAGTGTGAAAACAACAACATTTACTTCAAAATCAACAGAAAGAACATTGGCCGAGGTATGAGCAGCATTGTGCAGAATATGGGCTAGATATCCAACTCCTTCCATAAATTCATTCATGTTTTCCTTGAATTTTGAATAGACTTTATTTGTGCCTATGCATAAACGTCCGTCAAAATTAATATTTGTTTTATCTTCACCAAAAGCTATACATTTCTTCACGTCCAGTCCTAACTCAACGAGGCTCTGTCTGCAGAAGCTTGCTATTGTTTCCGAGGTCTCATTTGGGAAGGATCTTACTTGCAATAATTTTATCAGCAAATTCTGTTCACGTCTATGTATGCAAATCCTTTTCACATTGCACAATCAACGGGAAATTTTTCTCAGCATTATGATTACTTTGTAGGAAATTTTCTTGTTTGTATATTTCTTGCACTGAGTGGGTGCCACACAATTTCCCTACATCAATTTGTTTAGAAATAAGAAAAGCGTCCAAACAATAATAATACTCTTCATTGTTTATGTACAATTTAGTCAACCTTCAACGGAACGTTACACACACAACATTCTTCCGTTTGGCACAAATCCTGGTACATTCAAAATAGACTTCTATCACGAACATATAACAAATGTTCATTAGTACAGTCAACAACAATTGAAATATATATCTTGAAACATCTCGAATTTATGAATTGGCAACCAAAACAGCAAAACTAGAGTTGATCAAACACCTGTGAGAAACAATCTCACAGAAACTCCAGCAGTAAACAGAGCTGGTCAAATCCCATGCGGCCGGGACAAGAGCGTAGGCGAACTGCTAGTAAAAGACACGTCTGCAATGTTCAACAGCTGCGCTTCGAGTCCCAGACGCTAGCGAGGAATGCGATAAAATTTTTTCCTGCCAGTTTTCAGCGCATGCTCTTGAGGGAACTTCTGTAGGCCTTCGAGAAGATTCCGACCCGCACATGCCTGCTGAAAACTCTCAAAAATGACTTCACTACAACTTGCACCTCAGCATTGTGATTACTTGTAGGTATGCCATAAAAAAGACGAGTTATTTTATCTTTAACAATCTTCGCAATAGTGTACGGAGGCACAACATTTTTTATTATTGCAGCACATTTAGTCCTAGCACTTGAAAATTTGCAGGCAATTTTAAAATCAGGAAATACTGTAGGTGGTAGTACGTTCGTACAGTCATTTGAAATGAATGACTGATGATGACGGACAGTATGATATGCCATTGCAACTTCTGCGGCTATTATTTTACTTTCTTCATCTGAGTTTTTCTTGATCAAGAAGTTTGTTATTTTACCAACTTCTTTTGAAGTAGAGGCAATACTACTTAAGTATTGCTTGATATCAGACTTCCTGCTATTGTTCAATACTGAAAGTGCAATTACATACACCACAGTTTGCTTCAAAACAGCTTCTGCTTTGTTTGAATAATGTTCATTCGCTGGAATATTCATCACGAAGTTTATACTTACGTTTTGGCATCTTGAGATGATGGATTAGTTTTTAAGTAAGAAAAAAGTGGGCCGTGACAAGTAGTAACAACACACTTTGTTGACAGTATCAAGTTGTAAACACATCAGTTTTGTGTAAACTTCTAACAACGCTAGTTTCCTCGTTACATTTAGGTTAATTTCATCAAGAGAATATGAAAAGAGAAAGCACAGTTACTTATAAAGTTACAACTAACAGCCGTAAGAAGGTAGTAAAAAAATATTTTTATTATGAAATTTGAAAATGAACTAAATACGGGACATTTGGCGTGTCCCTGAAAGGTCAGTTCGGGAGAGGAGACAAAATTATCAAATATGGGACATGTTCCGTATATAAGGGACATCTGGCAACCCTTCATACATGCGTACATGCATGCATAAACACATATTGTGTATGTGTGCATGCATATAACAATATTCAATAACGTATCTATTCATTGTCAGTACACTGCGAATATCTGATCACTATTATATTTTGTAATCAGTGTACATCTCTTTTTGGACATGATTCACCAGTGTAAGGGGAATTTGAGACATCGCTGTGATTCAAACCTTATTATGTGTTTCTTCAATGGAAGCTACCTCGAACCGATAAAGCTCACAAAATTATTTAGTGTTTGGTGTAAATAAAATGTTACCGCTTATTTTTGTGTCCGGGCGTGTAGAGAGAGAGAGAGAGAGAGAGGGAGAGGGAGAGAGAGAGAGAGAGAGATCCGTGCAGTGATCGCTAACTTTTTAGGGTGCAATGGTGGGTTTGGGTAGTGTTTAGGTGACTCTCCTGCATCTGATCACTGTCCTGTTCTCCCGCTGTTGTCAAAGAGCATCCATTTCTTATCACAAGTAATGATTTGATGCAAAAATAGTCTTTTCCAGTCGAGAAAGCAATAAGGAGCATACTTCAAAGCGTCTGTTTTTTGAATCTCGTTCAGTTGATGTGGAACAAACCTATCCGTTTTCTTGACTTCTCCTATTTTTTACAGGTGTTCAAAAACAGTTGCGCGAGATGTTTGGAGTTCTGATGAAAGTTTTCGAACCTTTGTTGGATTTTGTTCAACTAAAGCATTGAATCCATCATGCCGAATAACTGATTTTGGCCTACCCCTTGGTTTATTTTTAAGGCTATTATCTCCTGAACGAGAACTTTGGCACCATCTCTGAACATTTCTGATGTTAACAAAACCATTACCAAAGGCCGTTTGATATTCCGTAGAGCTTCTGCTGCAGAGTGACCCAGTTTGAACTCATACGAGAAAATCACTCAACATAGCTTGGTTGTTATCATTTTCATAAGGTCTGTGGGTACGAATTTTGTATACCAATATTTTTGAGAAAGAAAAAGAATCAAGATTAAATGCAAGGTATACATAATTGAGTTGTTAAATGGCTGAAATAGCAAGTAATTAAAAATGCGATATTTCATGCGAAACAACCTAATATTAAGAATGAATAAACATGTTATTGCTTGAATTTTGACTGTTCTACCAGCATCTCGTGAGCCATTATATGTACATTCATTTCTTCTTATATATCACCATGTATGAATGCATGTACATATGTATGTACACATGTACGTTCTGTTCTGAAACAGAAGTCTAATTTGGTAGAACAGATCACTCACAACACCGAGCTTCTCTAAAGCGATGACCCACTGGTGAATGACGTGGATCTGGTTCTGTGGACGCGCGCGCGCGCGTGAGAGAGAGAGAGAAAGAGAGATTTAAGATAATGGAGAATGTTATTGTTAATGGCTATTCCATTACCTTAGAAATGTCAGAGGTGAATGCAATAGGGTTGGCCGAGTAAGAGGTATTGCCTTACTTCAAAATATGTCACACTAAGGTTACCTTTTAAATGTCAGAGAATATCATTGTAGAAATTAAGAGACTAAAACGTTCGGTTGTAAAGGAGAAAGTTCTGGTGCGCAATATTTGAGTATTATGTAAGGTACAATGATATGCCCAGTGGTCTCGCTTGTTTGAAGCAACCGGGGTTTTTCTGATTTAGTCGAAAAAATCGTCCCCAGGACTTATTCTTTGTAAGCCTAGTACTTATTCTATCGGTTCTTTTCCCGAACCGCTAAGTTACGGGGACGTAAACACACCAGCATCAGTTGTCAAGCGACGGTGGGGGGACAAACACAGACAGACACACATACGCACATATACGACGAGCTTCTTTCAGTTTCCGTCTCCCAAATCCACTCACAAGGCTTTGGTCGGTCCGAGGCTATAGCAGAAGACAATTGCCCAAGGACTGAACGCGGAACCATGTGGTTGGTAAGCAAGCTACTTACCACGCAGCCCCTTATGTGCATATTATTTTATTCTTTTATATGTTTCAGCATTAAGGCTGCGGCCATGCTGAGGCATCACCAGTAGTACAATCACCTTTTAAATGGCCAATTTTATGGGATTGGCTTTCGATGAAGGACGGAGTTCGATACCGCTGCCCTCCTTTGAGTTTCCTGCCTTGACATTGTCATCTGGGATCTTGGATATCAAGAGGTCAAGATGTTTCTTGACAATAGCTACTCCCACTCCAAGGAGATCCCTCAGATGTTTTGGCAAGGAGTTAAATAGCTGTGGGCCCTTGAATCCCAAGCTATTGCAACACATAGTTCTCGCCTTAGATGTGACAGCTGGGACTTTCGAAACAGTGCAGTGACGTCTATTTCAAGGTCTGGTATAACTGTCAATTCCAAAGTTTGGTGCCAGCCCCTCTAGTATCTTCCACACATATATCACTGCATACCTCTATCGTCTTCGCTCCAGGGAGTAGAGTTGTAGCTCTTTCAATCTCTCCCAGTAGCTCAGCTATTCCATTGATGCAATCTTCTTTGTGTAGTATCGCTGAACCGCCTCAAGTTCAGCTATTAATCCTGTAGTGTAAGGTGAACACAGTAGAGAGCAGTAGTCCAGACGGCTGAGGACAAATGTTCTCCATAGGACCAGCATAATTTCCTGGTCCCTTGTCCTGAAGGTTCTCAGGATCCATTTGGCTATTTGCCTATACACTGCCACCATCTCGGTGACATGCATGTGAAACGAGGTATCATTGCTCATATCAATCTCAAGATCACGCTCCATATGTGATTCTAGAATTGCCGCTCCTTTTAGTCCAAAGTATCGTTGTTGTGACTTCTGAGTACCAATTAGCTGGTAGCAGAGGGCTTGGAATTTGCCTGCATTAAATTGTATGTTGTTGTCCTCAACCCATTTATATATAGCGTTTAGGTCTTTCTGTAGAAGATTAGCATCAGAAGGTTCCTTGACTGCTTGTACTACTTTTGTGTCGTCAGCATAGCTAGTAAGTTTGGCTATCTGTGTAACTGATGGCATGTCTGAAAGAGCCACCATGAACAGTAGTGGTTCCAATACAGTTTCCTGAGGCACTTCACTTTTTCTTAATGTCTCCGTGGAGAGGACTCCGTTGGCTGCTACAGCCTGGTTTCTGTCTTTTAAGAAGTCATGCAAACACTCTCCGATTTTCCCAGTTATGCCGAGTCTCCGTAGTTTGTGACATATGATCCCATGATCAACTTTATGAAAGGCCTTTGCAAAGTCAAGATATATTACATTGAGCGATTCATTAATTGTTTCAACACCCAGTCATAGTGTTGCAAAAGTTGTGTAAGGCAGCTTGTGCCTGAGTGAAAGACATGCTGGGTATCAGGAAGCAAGTCATTATCTTCAAGGAACGCAATTAGTTTCTTTCTGACAATGCACTCCATGACTTTACTGACATGGAAAGTTAGAGTCAGGTCTATAATTCTTAGTGTCTACTCTGCTACCTCCCTTATGGATAGGGCATATAATGCCTTCCTTTGACTTTATGGGAAGACTCCCTGTTGTGAAGAAGCTCTTGAAGAGAATCTGAAGTGGTCTAGCCAGAATCCCTTTGCATTTCTTTAAGAGGGTTGCTGGGAATCCACTAGGGCCTGTTGCTGAGTTTGAGCATATCTCATCTCATCAATGGCTGATATCATATCAGTTTCTTCTATGTTGATGCTGTCAATAATTGCCATTTTGTTGTGTAGTTCTGTGGAGCCAAAGAGCTCATCAGGCACAGCTACTTGCAAGTGTCCCAGTGGAGTGGTGAAAGCACTCTTGTATTGCACATTCAGTATTTCACAGATCCTTTGGGAGTCTGCAGTAGGTGAGCCATTTTCTTCAAGTAGTGGTCCTATTTTGTAACATACTGAAGCAGATTTTTTGCATATCTATAGAAGTTTTAGGGTTTGTCATTATATATTTGACAGCCCTGGCCTCCTTTCTATGGGAGCATTTGAGTTCATTTTTGATCTCAAGCAATGTCCATTTGAGGTAGGGTCGTTTGTTATCCTTTAGTGGCCCATTTAGACAATTTGAGATTTTTGCTCCTCTCATTAGAATCCTATCCCTGGGTATTATATTTTTCTGCTGGCTTGGCATTCTCTCTGGAGCAAACTTACTGCAGATATCATGCAGGATTGTCGTAAAGTGTTGTAACTTTATGTCAATGTCTTCTGTAGAGAGACTGGTAGACCAGTTATGTTCCATGACCTCTTTCTCGATACATTTCCAATCAGCATTGTGAAAGTTCAGGCTGGAGAGGAGTTGGGTGCTTCTAGTAGACTGCATGTCTGTAGTCTTCTACAGACCATATATTGTTAGTTCCATTGAGTTACTCCACCATGAGTCTTTTCTCTCCTGTCAGTTCGAAACACAACATACCCTGGTATATGTATCTCAGCATCTGATATGTCCACATTCAGATATGTTTCTGTTAGTGACACTCATATTGCTTGATTACATGTCACTAAGTCGCTCAGGTACTGTGTTTTGCGTTGTTGGGACGTTACGAGGCAAAAATACTGACACGTAGAGTGTCGGTAGTAGCCACTGGTCTGACATGTGCAGAAGTGTCACAGGTAGCCACCCCGGATCCTTTGTTGTTTGAGGTGGTCGTGGATATGGGTAAGTGTTCTTCGTACTGGGTGTCTGGTGAAGCCAGGTCAGCTGCCATACAACCTCCAAAAATTCCTGTTGTTCAGTAGCAGCTATCTGTACTGCATTGACAGTTTGTTTCTTCCTAGGAGCAGTGCGTGCACCAACCACACGCTTCCATGGTGGTGGCATTGTATCTTGTGATCTGATGTTGTGTTGTTGGAGGCTGTTCTTCCTGGTCTTCAGGTGAGTGGAACGAGCACTGCTCATATGGGATTTTGGATGAGCAAATCTGCAGCCTGTCCCAACGTCACCATTCCAGCAGGTACTCCTTACATAGAACTTGCAGATCAGTTTGATTTCCTTTTTACCAGAGCCATTACCTTTGCAGGTTCTATTTCGTTTTCTTTGTGAACCCAACTTGGGCCCACGTCCATTCTTAGCTCGCCAGCCCAATGATGCCTTTTGTATTCGTTTGTTTCTCTTGCTTTACTTTGCTGCTGTTTTTCTCATCCACACATGCCTTCACCTTTGGTTTCTCCTGGTGAACTTTGGCATTCTTCTTGGACTTACAGCTGTTCAGAGTGTTGGTGTCTCCTTTTTTTTTGTTCCTCTCTTTCAGCCTTATCCTGGCCCTTTTCAGATTCTATGAGATCACAAGCTTCTTTTTCTTTTTCACCCTTTTGTACCTTCACCTTCTCTAATAATTCCAACTGTGGTTGTATTAAGCTATATGAGCAAATGAGCTCATTCTTTTTCTCTCAATTTGAGCTATAGTTCGATGAAAACCAGAGCTCTTCAGGGCCTCTGCAATAAGAGTGTTGGGCGACGCACCTTCTGCCAGGTTCCATGCGATGAGCATTGTTTTAATTTCCTCGACCTGCCAGTTTCTTTGAATTTTGAAACTTACGCTTTCTTTCATATAGTTTGCTTTGCTGGGGTCTATTTGCTGAGATACAGAGAAGGAAACGTCGAGAAGTGGGGACAAATATAGGGAAATGGAGAGAGAGAGAGAGAGAGAGAGACATGGTGAAGAATGCGGAGTGATAGATAGGGAGAGTGAGAGAGATGTAGAGGTAATGGGGGGGGGGCAGAGAGAAAAGAGATGTAAAGGTAGTGAAGAGAACAGAGGAAAGTGAGAGATATAAAGGTAGTTGTAGTGGTTAGATGTGTATCATGGAAAACAGATGCAAAAGGAATGCGTATGCCTTTGAAGTAAACAAATGAGTGAATCGATTCATAATTAAAAATAATTTATTCACTGGACTTAATTTGTCGTTGGTACACATAATCCTTCACTACATGCAAAATGCTGACAACTGCTATGAGTTGCTAGAAATAGAAACAGGGTACATCTGTAGAAGTGATATATCACAACTGAATATATGTTTGCGTGTGTGTGTGTGTGGGTGTACGTAGTCATCTGATACAGTAGTCTACAGTGAATTTCGAACATTGCTCTGGTCTCTGATAAAAGCTGTCGTGGCTAGACGTTCCTCGTTTGGCTGCTAGGGCCTTCTCTCTGCTTCTGTCTTGTTGACCACTGAATTTATAAGAATCGTGGCAGCTAGAAGGACAGACATACTGCAGCAAAGTTTGTACCTAAATAGGTCAGCTCCCGTCGATTTGAACTCCGCCTGACATGGCTTAGGTCGAAGGTCAAAGGGAGATCATCAATCACTTTTTGACAGGACAAAGAAAACCTGTTTTCGCGCCTGTTGATCGTGGTGGTTTGAACGATCGAGAATTCTTAGATTCGGTTTCGAATCTAGGCTTGGAGAAGGAAGTGTTAATTTTTACATAGTGAAGACAGGAAGAGAGAAAGGAGAGATGTAAAGGTAGTGAGGAAAAGCAGAGGACGTGTTTATATATATATACCGCAAGAGTAATGGAGAGAGAGATACGGCGAGCGAGGAAAGACAAGACAGATAAATAAATCGGTATGTACGGGAGATGTTGAGAGAGAGAGAGAGAGAGGGGGAGAGAGAGTGTGAAGAGAGAAAGAAGATATAAGCAAGAAACAGACGGATAAATCGGTATGTATGGGAGATGTTGAGAGAGAGAGAGAGAGAGGGAGAGAGAGAGAGAGAGATTTAAAAGGAGACTGTGTTATCAATTGTTTCTTTTAGATTACTTTCACCTGAAAATGTACAAATATGGGGGCGGGGGACGTATGTAGAGTTTATCTGAAAACCTGAAAAATATATATCTAATGCCTATTTGTTTACGATGAAATGAGAAGCTATCACAGGAGATAACAGTTACACTTTCGTCGTTGCGAGGTGTTCCGATAAATGTAAATACATGCAATTTTACCTCAATGAAAAATTTCAGCTCCTGATAATACTCAATGGCAAAATGAAACAAAAACTGCAATACGTACGTATGATCCTGTATAGTGTTGAAGAAAACGAAATGTGTTACCATGAAATTGAAATTTGGGCACAAATTATTGTCGCCGGTTTCTCGACGTCGACACGAGTTTGCTCGATGAATTTAACTGTAAGAATAAAGTTTGATTTTCACAGAGATTCTGGTGCGGATTCGATCAGTATTGAATTTATAATAGGTGTCAAAAACATCAGAGTCGACTTGGAATCGGTTAGAACGAAATTATTCTAAGTTTCTCCGAGATTTTCTTTGAAATTCTTCAGAATTTTCACGATGAGAGAAATGTGCATGCGTCTCAAGAGCAAGCCACCATGATGTGTATATATATATATATATATATATATATATATATATATATATATATATATTGGGTTGGCAGCTAAGTTACCGCCGTTTTTTTAAATTTTGGAATTTATTACGCTTTTAAATTTTGGAATCAATTTTTTTTTTCTAGTTAATTTTTGTTAATTTTTGTTAATTTTTGTTTATTTTCAGATCATTAAAATGGAATGTCAAGTTAAGAAAAACTAGCATTTTCGACACATCCTTCTTCTTGCTTTTAATCAAGGTTCTAAGACCGCAAAAGCTGCTCGCGACATTTGTGCTGTGTATGGAGAGAGTACCATAGCTGAAAGAACCGCTCGTGATTGGTATACCAAGTTCAAAAATGGAAATTTTGACCTCAAAGAAGCACCTCGTTCTGGTCGTTCAGTTGAGTTCGATGAAGAGCGATTAAACCAACTTTTGCACGAAAATTCCCGTCAAACGACAAGGGAACTGGCAGAGAAAATGGAATGCTCCCACATTGCTATAGAGAAGTGTCTTCACTCGATGGGAAAGGTTCAGAAGTATGGAGCATGGGTTCCGCATGCTTTAAGTGACAACAACAAAAATCAACGAGCCACAATCTCCACTGGTTTGCTTGCTCGTCACCGCTCAACTCATGGACGCAAACAACGATTTCTTTACCGAATCGTAACTGGCGACGAAAAATGGTGCCTGTACATCAATATGAAGCAGCGTAAGGAATGGCTTAGCCCCGTGCGTGAAACAATATATATATAATAGAAATATGTTACAAAAACAAAATAAAAACTACACGTGGAAATGTAAGGGGAAAGTAAGAAGAAAAATAAGCGAAAATGCACATTGGAAATGGAAAAAAGTAAAGGCTTTTTATGAAAAGTAACGATAGATATCTACAATTAGATGAACTGAGGTAGGAATAAAAGTCATTATTGTGAATTGTTAAAGAGATTCAAAAGCATACCGGTTTCGTAATGTTACTAATCATTGCTTTGAATGCACACCGCTTACTGAACGGTGTCAGGTCTACTAGTCCCTTAGTAAAAAGATTATGTGTAAGGGAGGTAAGTAGTTCTGAATTTGGTGCAATTAGGGTAGATATAGATCTGTAATGTGAATGCTGTATGGGATGTATAGGGGTTAGTGATATAAATTGAAAGGTTAGTAGTGTTCTGTATTATGTTGTGTTCATATTTAGTTGTGGGAAATATTTATTGATGAAAGTTGCCTCTTCATTCATTCTTTGTTGTATTGAGGTGTTCTGTGAACATTGATAGGAGGGAAAAATTAGGAAATTAGGATTAAGATTCCTCGCACACCTTTCTATGTGTTCACTGACCTGTATCTGCCTGTATTGTGGGTGGCGGATTTGTTCTTTGTGGAGAGTGGTTCTTCGACGAAGTGATATTCCTGTTTGGCTAATATAATGATTACCACACCCTAAGCATGTACTGGCATAGATTAGGTTTTCCGAGGCACAGGTGAAATTTGATTTAATCTTAAATATTTCACCTTGTTTAAAGTGGAACTCGGAACCCTCCAAAAGGTGGGGGCAAGTACCACCGTTAGGTCGACCACATTTTTTCACTTTTGGTTCTGTTGTTAATGGATGTAGTTTTGGGCTGGTTAATATTTTTTTCAATGATTTAGGTTGCATTTTGCTTTTGATAATTTTGGGTGAGCCTAAAATTTTGTTCATTGTTTTATCTCTTGTGAGGATGGATAGATTTTGGATGATAATGTTAAAGGCTTCGTTGTTTCTAGGGTTATGTGTGGAGATGTATGGGAGTAGTTTTAAGTCTGGTTTAGTATTTCGGTTGACTTCCCTTAATGTTCGTGTATCTATTTCCTTAGCTCGTTTAATTCCATCCGTTATTAATGATATTGGATAATGTTTTGATTAGTATTGATCTGAGTTCAAGGAGTCTTCGTTCACGAGTACAGGTGTCCGAAACTATGATACAGATTCTTTTCGCTAGATTATAAGGTATATTTATTTCTATGTGTTTGGGGTGGCATGAGTTGAATAATAGGTATTGTTTAGAATCTGTGGATTTATAGAAGACTAGCAGAAATACCCGGCGTTGCCTGGGTTAGGGATTCACACAGACAGACAGACAGACACACACACACACACACACATTCCCAATACATATAGGATTCCTCACCATACAGGTGACAGGCACAGCTGCAAGATGCATTACGGATCTATAGCAATTGGAAGGGCATGACCCAATTGAAATAACAACGTGTGACGTTTGGAGTAAAGGGAAATGAAAGTGTCGCCTCTGAAGTTTGCAAATGACCACTATACCAATAGGTAACTGTACAGACAAAATTTACAATCGATAAATGTCTTAGAACAACCAGTCTCTCATCTGGGAAGGCCTTGAAATCAATGTTACCAACTGGGGACTATGTGTATCGCAGTGATAATAAAAAGACTCAAAGGAGGTCTGCAACGAAATAATTTTACTCAACACTTTGCAAGTGAATCAGTGGAGGCAAAGATGCGTCTCATTTACTTGACAATTTATGCACCACATTGCAGAAATCACAATGTAAGTATATCTGAAAGGGTAGTCTTACACTGTTGTACCGTTGAATTACAAATAATGCTCATCTGTTATGTTCGGGTTAAAATTTCTTCAACATCAAAAATATATGAATTTTCATGGGAGTTATGACCGTTATGCATAGAATATAATTTCCAAATTTCATAAAGATCCATTCAGTACTTTTGACGTAGTTTTGGATAAGAAAACAAATGACTAATGTGTGTGTTTCTGTACATGTGTATGTGTGTGATGGGTGTATATATGTATAGATATCTGTATGCATGTATATATATGTATATATGTGTACATATTACATGTAGATCTATATATATATATATATATATATATATATATATATATATATATATATACACATATGTATACATATACATGTATGCATATAGATCTAGATCTATATATATATATCTATACATATACGTGTACATATACATCTATATGTATACATATACATCTCTCTCTCTCTCTCTCTCTCTCTCTCTCTTTCACTCTTTATCTCTTTCTCTCTCTCTGAAAGTATCTGTCATTACAGTATCGAAATGTGATTGTTTCAGTTAGTGGAATAACGTGTACATATACATCTATATGTATACATATACATCTCTCTCTCTCTCTCTCTCTCTCTCTCTCTCTCTCTCTCTCTCTCTCTCTCTCTCTCTCTCTCTTTCTCTCTCTCTGAAAGTATCTGTCGAAATGTGATTATTTCAGTTAGTGGAATAATTTCATTTTTAAAGTGAAAGTATTTGACATGAGTGTTTTTGTTTCACTTTTGACACGTAATACTTAAATAGTGGAGGAGATATTATGTTGCCGTGGGCTCGAACTCTGCAAGAAGTTAAAAATTTTTTTGACTAAAACACAACTGGAACCCTAAGTAAGGCATCTGTAAAATTTGAATGAAATTGGTTGCGTAGTTCTCGAGTTTTAGGGATTCACACACACACACACACACACACACACACACACACACACACACACACACACACACACACACACACACACACACACACACACAGACATACATACAGACAGACACACACTCTCATTTTTATATATATAGATGGCTGTTTCGATGTGGTTATTGACTATTTTAATTAGGATGTCAAGAAAAGGGAGTTGTTTACTGCTGTGTTTCATGGTGAATTGTATGTTGCTATAAATAATTGTTAAGCATTATTTTGAAATCGAGGAGTTTGTCCACGCTGTCTTTCCAAAGTATAAAGCAATCGTCCAAATACCTCTTCCAGTTATCCTTTAAATAACAATGAAAAGAGGTGCCATATTTTTGCGGTGATGATTGATATGCATATGTATATATATATATATATATATATATATATATATATATATATATATATATATATATATATATATATATATATATATATGCATATATCTTAGTCTTAGATCTCCCTTCACCGTGTGGCGCAATGGGCGGCAAGGCTTCTCCAACGTGGTCAGTCGGCCGCAGCAATTTCAGCTTCATCCCATGAAATGTTTAATAGTTTTAAGGTCATCGATGAAGGTGCGGCACTAAGTCACTTTTAGTTGCCCTTGTTTTCACTTGCCATGCAGTAGCTTCTACAGAATTGCGGTTTTCGCATGCTGTAACGATGGTAATCGGAAGACATGGCCTGTGAATTGCAGGCGGCGCTCATTGACAATGTCATAGAGTGGACGGGTATCAGTTCGCTGATGTATCGCGTCGTTGGTGATGTGGTCCTGGTATGATATTCACAGTATCCTCTGGAGGCATCGTAGCTGAAATACATTGAACCTTCGCCCGATCTTTGCTGATGTCTTCCACGTTTCTGCCGCGTATATTGCCGATAGTATAACAATGCTGTTGAAGAGGTACACTTTGGTCTTGGTCGAAATCGCCCTGCCTGCCCAGATGGGTTTGAGTCTTTGAAAGACAGCCGAGGCCTTCCAAATCTGGCAGGTAACGTCGCGTTTAGCACCTCCGTCATTGGCCACGAACTGACCAAATAGGCGAATTCATCAACTTCTTTGATTTGGTGTTGTCCAATCATCAAGGGGATGCCATTGTTATTCTCATCAACATATCCAATCCTCATGATCTTCGTCTTGTTTGCACTTATGCGGAGTCTGATCTTAGTCGCCTACCATTCCAATCTCTCTGTCATTGTGCGAATAACATTCTTCGTTGCTCCGAGGAGTGCGATGTCGTTGGCGAAGTCAAGGCTAGTTAGGCGCCCCGATTCACACCACGGAATCCCAAATCCGCGTTGGCGCATCGCCCCGCACATGACGAAGTCGATCGCCATAAGAAATAAGAGAGGGGATAGCATGCACCCTTGCTGTACACCGGTTTCAATGGAGAAATAGTCAGTGTAGCCAGTCTCTGTTCGAACGCAGCATCTAGACTCCGAAAGACAGAAGTTTAATTCCTCTCCAATTACTGCAATCGGTGAGGTTTCCTTTCTTTGGGAGCTTGACGATTACTCTCCGTTGCCAATTCTCTGGGACTTGGCCTGTTGTTCAGCATACATTTAGGAGGGCTGTCAGATGTTTGATGACGGGATGACCACCGTGTTTCAGCATCTATGCCGCCACCATATCCAGTCCCAGCACCTTGTTGTTCTTCAGGAGTCGTATCGCTACCACGGTCTTGGCCGTCGTGATCTCACCTGTGTTCACTGCCAGATCGGTGGATCAAGGGCAAAGAGATCCATAGGCGCTGGCTGACTGAGCGTCTCCTTAAAGTGTTCGACCCATCTTATTGCTTGATTTTCGACCGCCAGTAATGCCTTCCCGTTCTTGTCCGTGACGGACACCCCTTGTCTGCTTCTCGTTTCGGTAAGGTCACGTGCGATACGGTATAAAGTATTCGTATCATTTTGATCTGCTGCCTCCTGACTCCTTTGTTCCAATCAAACCTGCTTGTCTTTCCGACAGCTCTTCTTCACTCTTTGAGCCAATACGTCTCCGATGCTTCTTGCTGGGCTTCGTCTGTTTGCGCTAGGTCTCGTTGTATTTTAGCCTTTCGTCTTGCATCAATCAGGATCCAACACTCCTTCTACGTGCCACGGAATCTGCCAATGGTCTTCTCGGCACTTTCGATAATTGCCTCCTTAAATTTCCCAAAGCAGCCGTCGATGTCGACATCGTCCACATCTGCGAAAGGTCAGAATCGGTTTCTCAGTTCCTATTGGAACTGATCGACTGTCCTTCGGTCTTTAAATTTCTCCACTGCAAAGGGGCGGGGGCGACTCTGCACGAGCGGCAAGCACCTCAATCGAAGCCGATACTTCATGAGGAGGAGGTAATGATCTGAGCCCACATCTGCTCCCCGGCACGTCCGCATGTCCAGCAGGGTCGATTTCCACCGCTTACTAGTACAGACGTAGTCGACCTCGTTAAAGGTCCGACCATCTGGTGATCGCCACATTTCCTTGTAGATCCACTTCTGCTCGAAGTAAGTGTTTCCGATCACCAACCCATTCGTTGAGCAGAACGAGACCAACCGTTCGCTGTTGCTGCTAGTATCAGTCGCTGTGCCGTTTGGGCTAATTACGTGCTCGTAGCCTTGTTGGTTTCTTGTGCTTTTGGCGTTGAAGTCGCCAGTTAGTAGGACCAAGTCGTGATGAGGGGCGTCGTCCAACGCGTCCTGTAGTTGGTCATAGAAAGCGTCTTTATCGGCCTCTTCTGTGTCTTCGATGGGAGCATAGGCCTGGATGACGGTGATCCTGGAATTGATATGTCTTTGTTGCATAGTATCAATCACTGTTCCATCCACAACTGATGCATTAGGAATCGCTGGCAGGCTTCCATCCGATGAGTGTTCCAGCTGCACTTAGGGACATGACAATGCCAACTCCTCGCACGTCTTCCAATTTGTGACCCGAGTAGATAACGGTCCTGCCATCACTGACTAACCGTCCACTGCCATTTCGCGGATGTCCATCTGATATCTTTCTACTTCTTCAAGCAGCTACGCCAGTCTGCCACACTGGTACAGTGTCCTCACATTCCAAGTCCCGATTTTTGTTGGTTGTTTTGCATTGAAGATCGAATCACATATCGGGTGTTGAATGTCCTGACGGCTTTGATCCAAGACCGTCATAGTAAGGTGGTCACTTCCACCGCGGTCAGTTTGAACATGGTTTGTTCTTGCCGTTTCTGTAGTACTGAGGGTTGGGTCACTAGCCTGACACCCAACCCTCCTCCTTTTGCACACACACACACACACACACACAAATATGCATATAAGAGTGTATAAAGATTTATACACAGAGAGGAGACCCTTGACGGGACTCCTTACATGATAAAAAAGCTGTTAAAACCCAAACCACACACACAAAAAAAAAAGAATTCATAAGGCACACTGTTAATGATACTAGAGCGAACAAAAAATGAATTAGATAGTCCTGTACTCGAGTTTCACTATTAGTAGCCAAATAAATTCATTTGGTATCCATAGATCTTCAGCAGGATTTCTAATGAATGCATAATTATGTAGTTGCAATACATACCGAAAGCACGTATGCAAGACAGCTACATCTTTATCCATCATGGATTCGAACTCAGTGTGCAAGCGTAAACATATACTCCCCAGGAGTAAATAAGTAAATTTAAACTGTGTACCATATAGTTTCAGAATTATAAATATTAGTATAGTAAATATGAGGGTAAAATAATTTATTACCAGTGGTTAGCATGCGTAATAAAAGTCATAAGGCATAACATATATTTAAATATAAGAGTGTATAAAGATTCATACACAGGGAGGAGACGTTTGATGGAACACTTTACATGTTAAAAAGGGCAGTTAAAGCCTAAACTACGAAAAAAAAAAGAATTCATAAGGACGCTGTTATTCTGGCTCCTTTTCCTTTATATAGAGGAAGAATAATTGCATCCTTCCAGTCCTTAGGCATTGCACCATCCCTCCAGACTACACTAATAAGTTCATGAAGGGATTGTATGATGTAATCACCACCAAATCGCAAGACCTCAACACAAATTCCATCCCTTCCAGGTGCCCTACCAAGATTGAATTTACTTATTGCTGTCATTACCTCATCTATTGAGGGCGTGGAATTGATATGTCTTTGTTGCATAATATCAATCACTGTTCCATCCACAACTGACTCATGGTTTAGGAGTTCAGAGAAGTGTTTAATCCAGCGACCTGTGATTTCTGTTGATTTAGTAAACAGTGTGGAAGACTCCTTGGAGAGCAAAGGAGCTGATGTGGAGCTCTCAGGCTCATAAACTTGCATCATAAGATGGTAGAGATTCTTGCTGTTATTTGCATCAGCAGTAGCCTGAACATCACGAGCAAGATCCTCCCACCAAGTGTTCTGCATCTTCATGAGAGATTGCTGCAGTAGTGATTTTACACTGCCATAGTGGGCAAGTGCAAGATTTCGCTGCACAGCTGAAAGTCCTCTGTGCAGCAATATATTGTGGCATGGCATTTTACAACCAACAACCACTGAACTTCAGCATCATTTTCATCAAATCAGTCCCTGTGTCTGGCAGTAGCATATTCTAGTGTTTCAGCAGCACATTGAAAATCTTCCCATACTGTAGTATTTTCAATGTTGGACAAGCGAGTCTGAAGCTCTTTCCTCAACACAGCATCATATATCTTGTGGACATTCAGCCGCCGAGGAATACCAACTAGCCCTCTTCTTTCTTTCACTCTAACCATCATCCGGAACTTTGCTTGCACCAGACTGTGGTTTGTCCAGCATTCCAATCCATCAAAGGACTTGACATTACCAATTTCGTAGATGTCATGCTTGCAGATGATGACATAATTCAGCAAGTGCCAAATTTTAGACCTTGGATGCATCCACGTTGTTGTGTGATCACCTTTGTGCATAAAATGATTGCTTGCAATGTAAAATCCATGTTCGTTGCAAAGCACCAGCAACATGAGACTATTGCTATTCATTTTCCCTACGCCAAAACATCCAAAAAGTTCCATGTTTGCCAGTCTGTTCCAACCCTGGCACTGAAATCCCTCAGTAGAATGACTTTATCAGAACTGGGTATTTTTCCTAAGAATGGCTCTCAGCTGGGTATAAAAAATAGTTTATCTTCATCACAACTAGTCAAAGTAGGTTCATAGGCACAGGAAGCTCCTCCAAACTCTTAAGGATATCAGAACGAACTACAAAGCCAACACCAACATCTCTGTGTTCACCTCATCCTCCTCTGGGGTGGCCTCTTTCTGTTGTTTTGCCTCTTCTTCCTCCTGTTTTTTGCAGTACTGTTGAATGTGGCCCTTTTGGCCACACTTAAAACATCTTGGCTGGCGACCGTCCATCATAACTGCCAAACGGGTCCAACCAACCGAGATGACCTCTGTTATCTCTTCCAAAGTGGCTTGTTCAGCCTGAATCGTAATTTTTATCATCTGGCCAAGCCAGTTTTGAGTTTCATTCACCTCTGCATATAATTATATTAATTTTATCTTCCAGTTTATCAGTTACGGCGGCCTCCAACCACTCTGGGTCTATTTCCGGTGGCACACCTTTTATTTGGATTTTTGACGTTCTTCTACCCATATAAACGGACAGAAGAACCATCTCCTCCGTTTTTAAAGGGTTAACGGAGTGGAGACAGGCTAATTCCTCCGTCTCCAATCTCACATCGATAGTGGCATATTTTTTCCCTCTTGTTACGTATTTTATGGACGACCAAATTGGTTTTAGGCATTTTTCAATTACACTTTCTGTTGTATATTCCAGTCTCTTCTGTTTTACACTGCAAGTTTTGAAAATTATCGTTTTTCTTTCCTCTTTTTCTACTATTTCTATCGGGGTTTTCACCGTGGTCTCATATCCGTCCCGCGATAGTAATTGCTTGTGTTTATCAAGGTTTTCCAAACTAATTTTTTTCGTTTTGCCACCGGCAGCCGCGGTAAATTTCATGGTAGGTTCTTCTTTTTTTAAACTTGGTACATCAATGTTTCTTCGTGTAACTAGACCTCTTGTTCTAAATCCAACTCGTCGAGTTCAATACCGACGATTCTTTCCGTTTCTTCCAAGACCGTCATAGTAAGGTGGTCACTTCCACCGCGGTCAGTTTGAACATGGTTTGTTCTTGCCGTTTCTGTAGTACTGAGGGTTGGGTCACTAGCCTGACACCCAACCCTCCTCCTTTTGCACACACACACACACACACACACAAATATGCATATAAGAGTGTATAAAGATTTATACACAGAGAGGAGACCCTTGACGGGACTCCTTACATGATAAAAAAGCTGTTAAAACCCAAACCACACACACAAAAAAAAAAGAATTCATAAGGCACACTGTTAATGATACTAGAGCGAACAAAAAATGAATTAGATAGTCCTGTACTCGAGTTTCACTATTAGTAGCCAAATAAATTCATTTGGTATCCATAGATCTTCAGCAGGATTTCTAATGAATGCATAATTATGTAGTTGCAATACATACCGAAAGCACGTATGCAAGACAGCTACATCTTTATCCATCATGGATTCGAACTCAGTGTGCAAGCGTAAACATATACTCCCCAGGAGTAAATAAGTAAATTTAAACTGTGTACCATATAGTTTCAGAATTATAAATATTAGTATAGTAAATATGAGGGTAAAATAATTTATTACCAGTGGTTAGCATGCGTAATAAAAGTCATAAGGCATAACATATATTTAAATATAAGAGTGTATAAAGATTCATACACAGGGAGGAGACGTTTGATGGAACACTTTACATGTTAAAAAGGGCAGTTAAAGCCTAAACTACGAAAAAAAAAAGAATTCATAAGGACGCTGTTATTCTGGCTCCTTTTCCTTTATATAGAGGAAGAATAATTGCATCCTTCCAGTCCTTAGGCATTGCACCATCCCTCCAGACTACACTAATAAGTTCATGAAGGGATTGTATGATGTAATCACCACCAAATCGCAAGACCTCAACACAAATTCCATCCCTTCCAGGTGCCCTACCAAGATTGAATTTACTTATTGCTGTCATTACCTCATCTATTGAGGGCGTGGAATTGATATGTCTTTGTTGCATAATATCAATCACTGTTCCATCCACAACTGACTCATGGTTTAGGAGTTCAGAGAAGTGTTTAATCCAGCGACCTGTGATTTCTGTTGATTTAGTAAACAGTGTGGAAGACTCCTTGGAGAGCAAAGGAGCTGATGTGGAGCTCTCAGGCTCATAAACTTGCATCATAAGATGGTAGAGATTCTTGCTGTTATTTGCATCAGCAGTAGCCTGAACATCACGAGCAAGATCCTCCCACCAAGTGTTCTGCATCTTCATGAGAGATTGCTGCAGTAGTGATTTTACACTGCCATAGTGGGCAAGTGCAAGATTTCGCTGCACAGCTGAAAGTCCTCTGTGCAGCAATATATTGTGGCATGGCATTTTACAACCAACAACCACTGAACTTCAGCATCATTTTCATCAAATCAGTCCCTGTGTCTGGCAGTAGCATATTCTAGTGTTTCAGCAGCACATTGAAAATCTTCCCATACTGTAGTATTTTCAATGTTGGACAAGCGAGTCTGAAGCTCTTTCCTCAACACAGCATCATATATCTTGTGGACATTCAGCCGCCGAGGAATACCAACTAGCCCTCTTCTTTCTTTCACTCTAACCATCATCCGGAACTTTGCTTGCACCAGACTGTGGTTTGTCCAGCATTCCAATCCATCAAAGGACTTGACATTACCAATTTCGTAGATGTCATGCTTGCAGATGATGACATAATTCAGCAAGTGCCAAATTTTAGACCTTGGATGCATCCACGTTGTTGTGTGATCACCTTTGTGCATAAAATGATTGCTTGCAATGTAAAATCCATGTTCGTTGCAAAGCACCAGCAACATGAGACTATTGCTATTCATTTTCCCTACGCCAAAACATCCAAAAAGTTCCATGTTTGCCAGTCTGTTCCAACCCTGGCACTGAAATCCCTCAGTAGAATGACTTTATCAGAACTGGGTATTTTTCCTAAGAATGGCTCTCAGCTGGGTATAAAAAATAGTTTATCTTCATCACAACTAGTCAAAGTAGGTTCATAGGCACAGGAAGCTCCTCCAAACTCTTAAGGATATCAGAACGAACTACAAAGCCAACACCAACATCTCTGTGTTCACCTCATCCTCCTCTGGGGTGGCCTCTTTCTGTTGTTTTGCCTCTTCTTCCTCCTGTTTTTTGCAGTACTGTTGAATGTGGCCCTTTTGGCCACACTTAAAACATCTTGGCTGGCGACCGTCCATCATAACTGCCAAACGGGTCCAACCAACCGAGATGACCTCTGTTATCTCTTCCAAAGTGGCTTGTTCAGCCTGAATCGTAATTTTTATCATCTGGCCAAGCCAGTTTTGAGTTTCATTCACCTCTGCATATAATTATATTAATTTTATCTTCCAGTTTATCAGTTACGGCGGCCTCCAACCACTCTGGGTCTATTTCCGGTGGCACACCTTTTATTTGGATTTTTGACGTTCTTCTACCCATATAAACGGACAGAAGAACCATCTCCTCCGTTTTTAAAGGGTTAACGGAGTGGAGACAGGCTAATTCCTCCGTCTCCAATCTCACATCGATAGTGGCATATTTTTTCCCTCTTGTTACGTATTTTATGGACGACCAAATTGGTTTTAGGCATTTTTCAATTACACTTTCTGTTGTATATTCCAGTCTCTTCTGTTTTACACTGCAAGTTTTGAAAATTATCGTTTTTCTTTCCTCTTTTTCTACTATTTCTATCGGGGTTTTCACCGTGGTCTCATATCCGTCCCGCGATAGTAATTGCTTGTGTTTATCAAGGTTTTCCAAACTAATTTTTTTCGTTTTGCCACCGGCAGCCGCGGCAAATTTCATGGTAGGTTCTTCTTTTTTTAAACTTGGTACATCAATGTTTCTTCGTGTAACTAGACCTCTTGTTCTAAATCCAACTCGTCGAGTTCAATACCGACGATTCTTTCCGTTTCTTCTGAAATTTCACTTGCCATAGTTGGTTTTCCCCACACGGGGACAACCCACAATAGTTTAATACAAACTATATAAGGCAAGCCTTTTACAAAAACTTCACACGCAATTCAATACAAAATTTCCAATACACGATTTGACCAGTAAAATAAACCAAAATCACAGATCAAAACGCTTGAACATCAAGACATGCGCACAAAGGGAAAGATCTCTTTATTACCCACCAGGGGCTAAACATAGAAAGGGACAAACATAATCGGGGAACTAAAATTATAAAATGGAGGTATAAAGAAAGAAACAAAATAAAAGAAAGAATGAATTATGAAAAAGATGATATAATGAGGCGGAATGCTCACTCGACCCCCGACGTCGAGTGGTTACATTGATACCGTTTTGTTGTCCAATGCATTAAATCTAGCAGTTCAATTCCATAGTCCTCTTTTAGTTTAGTATAATTAATCTTTTTCGGCTACTTGTCTCTATCGCCGATGACTTTCCACCAATCAATGCCTTTATCATTGTTTACCAAATAACACATCGTAGTCTCACCATCATCATCTTAGAATTCTACTTCCACCATATCCCTCCACTCGTTCAACCGTTTTACCATGTCATCCCCTGCGTTCTCATACATAACGCAAGCAAAACAAACAGGGGAAGGGAAATCTTATTTTCATCGTGTGTGTTTGTATTTTTTTCTGTTTTCTTGTTGGAGGGGATTGGGTAGGTTTGGTGTCTGTATGGGGAGGGTGAGGTGAAAAGGGAGCGGATGGGCACTGGGTGGGTTGGGGTTCACAATTACATTCTTTCTTTTTCTTTTTTTCCTCCTCATGACTGTTTCCCATTCCTTGCTTTCTGGAGTTTCCTTTTCCACTTCTTCTTGTCTCCTCTCTTGTGGTGGTGGCTGTCGCTCCTCTACTATTTTGGGTGGTGTAGGGCAGTTCGCACTTATGTGTTCCTTCAGGTCACATTTAAAGCAACGTGGAACTCTTCCTTCCACCCTGACATCATAGTTATTTCATCCATGGTTATAGACTCAGTAATCTTTTCTACCGTTTCTTTTGACCTGTAGGGAAGTGGATATACACCATCCTGTGTATCCCAATTCCGTACATTAAATTTCTTAAGGAAGAAAATGGAACGCAGACTCTAAACTAACAGCACAATAAATATTTTATTACAGTAGAATTCTGCTCACACTAGGAGGGAATTCGGTAGCATGTCGCCTTTTGGTTAGATGAGACGCTGTCAATGAAGTTGCGTGGTTAGAAGTAATTTTTCTCCTCTCTGGAAGACTAGTCCCTGCACATGCGTGGATAAACTCTCCAGAATGGTGACTGATATTAGGCGCCACTACATGGCTCCCCCTCGAGTGGGGAAGCACGAAAATGGAAAATTGGAGTGGCGCCTGAGGCAAGATGGCTACCGAAACCACCCACAAGATGTGGCACAAATATATATAAAGAAAAATCAAAGAAATGATGTACAATGGTGAGATACATGCATGCAATGTACAAAAGAATTGAGGGGAAAAAAATGGCATGCAAGTAAATGGGCAGTAAGTGCCACCTAGTGAAAACTAAAATAGACAATGACAAAACAACCGTGATGACAACTGTCCAGGAAAACTGGAATCACGCGATGTAAAAGTCTGATTTTTTTTTCTGAAAGGAAAGAAAATATTCAATAAGAAAGCACTGAAATTGTCCAATAAAACACAATAAGTTAAACGTAAATAGTCTTTGCCAGTTTCTTTGGCCAATGCACTGTCCTACCAGATCTAGTGACATAAGGGTCACTTGAGTTTTGTCGCAACGACGAAAGTGGAGTGGTTTCTGGTGTGTGTGTTTGTGATGGTGTTGATGTTGGCGTATGCATTGGTAAAGATGTTGACAGTGGTGTGTGCGGTGTTTGAGAAACGGGCACGTCGTCCACGGAAGTTGAGGGTTTTTCAAGGTACGCTTTTTTCAGACGGTCGACAGACACAACCTCTGTATGACCATTAGCGTCGACCTGGAAGAACTTTGGAGTGCGAGAAAGCACACGAAAGGGTCCTTTATAAGGAGAAACAAGGGGTCCTTTGACAGAATCATCCCTAATGAACACATGAGACCAAGACTCAATGTCTGCTGGCACTTGAGAGGGAGGTGACTGTTGTCTGGGACCCATAGCTGGAAGATTGGAGAAATACTCCCGTAACCGAGTAACATAGGACTCTGGATGTGGTGGTTGTGACGA
Organism: Octopus bimaculoides; assembly: GCF_046866305.1. Classification (NCBI taxonomy): domain Eukaryota; kingdom Metazoa; phylum Mollusca; class Cephalopoda; order Octopoda; family Octopodidae; genus Octopus; species Octopus bimaculoides. The sequence continues at coordinate 22,609,510 of NC_142943.1, forward strand.
GTCTGGTACCACCATCGTACCAGGCAACGCCAGTGTGGTACCGTAAAGAAGCTCCGCCGAGGAGAAACTCAGGTCAGCTTTGACCGCAGTCCGGCATCCAAGGAGGACGACCGGAAGAAATTCAACCCAAGACTGCGGGTTGGGCGAGGCGCGTAAGGCAGCCTTAAGTTGCCTATGAAATCGCTCAACCATCCCATTAGAAGCGGGATGGTAGCTGGTGGTGCGTATATGATGTACCCCCCAAGATTCGTGATAGGTCACGAAAACGCGCGGCCTCAAATTGCCGGCCACGATCTGTGGTCACACTGGACAGTACACCGTACCGAGAAATCCAGCCAGACACGAAGGCTTGAGCGACAGTCTCAGAAGTAATATCAGCTATAGGAATGGCTTCTGGCCAGCGGGAGAACCGATCGACACATGTTAACAGATATGAGAACCCGCGACTCACTGGCAATGGTCCAACCAAATCAAGGTGGACGTAACGGAAACGGGCCTCGGTGGATGGAAATTGTCCAAGTGGACTTTTGCACTCTGGCACTTCAAGCAAGAGCGTGCCCAAGTGGTGATTGACCGCCGCATGTTGGGCCAAAAAAACCGAGCTGTGATAAGTTTGACTGTCGCAGAGATGCCCGGGTGTGACAAGGAATGAAGGGCGTTAAAAACAGAACGTTGATGGTTCTCAGGCACTAAGGGCCTGGGATAACCAGTGGAAGTGTCACACAAAATAGAGCTTTCGGAGGAAGGGAGCGGAAGATAGGAAAACTTACAAGTATGGTACTTTGGCGAAGTTAAGTCTAAACTCGACAAAGGAGGTTGCTCCTGCGAAATTGCTAGCAAGTCAATTACCGCGGGAGTGGAAATGGAATGCACAGGGAGTTGCGAAAGAGCATCACCTGGGATGTTCTCTTTCCCTGGCACATGACGAATGTCACCTGTAAACTGTAAAATGAAGTCCAGGTGACGAAAAGCACGAGGAGAGAGTTTGTCCGTTTTAGAGGATAGAGCAAAAGTGAGGGGCTTGTGATCAGTATAAATCACAAACTCCCGTCCCTCGAGCTGATGTTGGAAATACCGAACTGACAGATAGATTGCTAATAGCTCGCGATCAAAAGTGCTATATCTGCGCTCGGCAGGCTGTAGTTGGCAAGAAAAGAAAGCCAAAGGTTGTATGTTTCCATCTACGGTGTGGTGTAAGATAGCACCAACCGCAGAATCTGATGCGTCCACAGATAGTGAAAGGGGGGCATCAGGAGCCGGATGTGCAAGGACGGGAACGGAGGATAATTCCCGTTTGACGGACTCAAAAGCTGACAACGCCTCAGCAGAAAGAGTCGAGCATCCTTCTTAGTGTGGCCTTGCAGTAGCCTAGTTAATGGAAGAAACTTATCAGCACATCGGTTTATAAATCTTCTGTAAAAATTGACAATCCCCAAAAAGTGGCGCAACTGTCTTAAAGAAGTTGGAGGTGCGATGCGTTGAATGGCATCGACCTTTGAAGGAAGAGGTCTGATTCCACTGGAATCAATAAAATGTCCGAGAAACTCCAGAGAAGATTGCCCGAAAACACATTTATTCGGATTGACTTTCACGTTGTATGAACGGAGTCTCTGGAAAAGCAGTGATAAATGATGGAGGTGATTCTCTTCCGTATCGCTAGCGATGAGTATGTCATCAACATAGGCAAATACAAAACCAAGTCCACGGACGACCTCATCTATGAACCTTTGAAAGGTGCTGGGAGCATTACGCAAACCGAAACTCATGAACACGAATTCAAAACAGCCGAAAGGAGTGGTGATGGCCGTCTTAGGAACGTCCTCTGGATTGACTGGTATCTGATGATAGGCCCGTACCAGATCAATCTTAGAGAAAATGGTGCACCCATGCAGGTTTGCCGAGAAATCCTGTAGGTTCCTAATTGGATAGCGATCTGCTATCGTCACGGCATTAAGTCGCCGAGCGAAAATCCGTGTCCCCTTTACGGGCCAAATGAAGAGGAGATGCTCATGGGCTGGTGGAGGGGCGAATGAGACCGAGTTGAAGCATGTGTTCAAACTCGGCCTTGGCCGTCTTAAGACGGTCAGGCGCTAGACGACGTGGGCGCGAAAAATCGGGTGGTCCAGTCGTCTTGATGTAATGAAGGGTGCAATGCGCGGGCTTCGCCGGTTTGAAAGTGACGTCCACCAGCTCCGGAAAAGACGCCAAGAGAGAATGAAAAGCGTCCCCAGCAGTGGCAATAAAAAATGCTGGGCTAAGAGGGGAATTGGTAGAGCTCCTTGCCGGCGTGGAAAGGGATGTCGAGTCATCGACAAGCCTCCGACGTCGGACATCTACCAACAACTGGAAGTGATTTAAGAAATCCGCACCCAAAATAGGATGCGGAATGTCAGCTATGACAAAAACTCATTGAAAGTCTCTACGAAGACCGATGTCTAAGCGTAGAGAAAGCTGACCAAAGGTAGGAATCGGGGACGAGTCAACGGCGTGCAAAACAATCGCCGAGCGGCGAGGCTTGTCTACAGTAAGGCGAAGTGGCTAAATGCTACAACAGGAACCACTGTCAACCATGAAGAATTCTTTCGACACCTGGTTCTGAATGAATATTGCACGATTGAAAGTTGGTTGAGTGGAGGAAAGTGACGTGCTCATTTTCCCCTTTACGCGTTTCCCGTTTGTTTGAAAGAACAAGGCTGAATACATCTTCGCGCCTTGTGTGATAAGGTCTCATGGTACCAGTACATACCATTTTTAGTTCTGTTGGTTCCCCGATTTCGAGAAGTACTACGAGAACGTGAGCTGCTCCGAGACTTCGAGCGAGAGCGGCAGAGGTTGTCTAAGCGACGTGTGAGATTATCGATCCTGCCAAGAATGTCATTGTTGGACAAAGGAGAGGACTGCCGTGGAGCATCTGTGGAGGATTCAGTACACTGACAAACAGCGCGAGAAGGGTTTCCCGAGAATTCAAGGACTCTATCGGCCATTGTGGTCACTTGGTCCACAGTGTTGGACTCAAATGCCGTCGCTAGAATTGTTTGTACATGCGACGGAAGGCGAGAAAAAAAAAATCTTGCGGAGAAGTGGAGCATCTGTTGACTCTCCGCTCAGATCTCGCAAATGGGTCAGAAATTCTGTGGGGGTCCGGTCACCGAGCTGCTCGTCTGCCATCAGCTCATTGAATCGGCTGGTGGCAGACCTGGTGGTCCGGCGTAGGATCTCGTTCTTCACCTCGTCATATGTGGCGTCGTCTTTGGGAGATGTAATTAGGTCTCTAGCCGCTTTTGCAAGCGATGGAGGCAGATTGCAATAAAGCAACTTTAATCTCTTGGACAGCGAGATGTCGTAGACCTGGAAATAGGCCTCCAATTGAGCGAAATAGACATCGGTATCACCGATGAATGTGGGTAAACCATGCGACATGTCTACTGGGATGACTCCGTCAAGGTAGGAAAAGGGAAGGGAGAGAAACAATGAAAAAACGAAGTCGTATGAAATATACGAGAGGCCAAAAAGAAAATTCACCGCTAAAAGAAAAGACACAATATTTTTCGTGTTCTTGTTTTGTGTTTTTTGTAAGTTACGGTGTGCACAAAAGAGAGAGAGAAAAAAAATTCGTAAAGAAAACAATTGTGTTTGCCTTTTTTTTTTTAGTGTGTATGTGTGTTGTTTTTGTGTACTGTATGCAGGACAAAATATCATCCACCATGTCGCGCTGAAAAGGGAAATATAACACAATAAAACAGGGCAGAAAATTAAATGTGTGTGAGTCTGTGTTTATTTATAAGGCTGTCCTGCTAGACAAAGTCAAAAGCAACGTCTGTGGTGAAATATAGCGATTCAAAAGGAACCACGAAAAAGCACGTGTAGTCGGGCGGAAAATTATTGTTCAGTTGTTTGTCTTGTCTCGCGGTCTAAGGCTACTGTGGAAAGCATGTGTGAGACAGGCGACGGCTTGTGTAGTATTGTGGCCGGTAGTTCAGAGTTTTCGGGCTGCATTTGTTCTTGATTCGGGGTCACCAGTTGTAGGGAAGTGGATATACACCATCCTGTGTATCCCAATTCCGTACATTAAATTTCTTAAGGAAGAAAACGGAACGCACTCTAAACTAACAGCACAACAAATATTTTATTACAGTAGAATTCTGCTCACACTAGGAGGGAATTCGGTAGCATGTCGCCTTTTGGTTAGATGAGACGCCGTTAATGAAGTTGCGTGGTTAGAAGTCATTTTTCTCCTCTCTGGTTATCTATGTGGTTCCATTGTAGAGTTGTCGGAGAGCTGCTATTGTGACGTCTAGCTTCCACGAAGTTCAGCGAACAAAGAGGTAGAAAGACGCGGGAACGCTTGGATATTGGATGACTACGCATGTGCATGAGACTCTTCCTGCATTCCTTCCGGAAGACTATTCCCTGCGCATGCGTGGATAAACTCTCCAGAATGGCGACTGATATTAGGCGCCACTACAGACCCTTGGACTATCATCTCCAATTGCTGACCTCTCCAGTTAACACAGTTTTTTTCTTAGCCTGGAGCACTACTATATTGTCCTCATTACCACAGAGGACCGCATCTGCCACCCAGGTTACATCAATCTCGGGTGAGATTCCTTCCACCGTGACCCTTGTCGCTCTCCTGTCTGTATACGTGGGCAACAACACCACTTCTTCACTTCGAATTGTTGAAGCTGCATGTTTCCTTGCTGCTGCTGCATTCCGGAACCTTACTTCTACTGTTCCAAAAGTGGAACCTCTAGCCAGGTATGTTATATCATCACAAATCTGCCTCAACGCCTTTTCTATTTTTTCTGTAGTGACGACATCAATTTTTCCTTTATTTATCGAATAGGTTCGATAGTTTATCGTTTTCTGTCGTATTCCATCTTTTAATTCTTGCGGGGGCTTTAGATTCACTTCGAACCCGCCTCGTGTCATTTCTCCTTTATGCTTTCCTAGTTCCCCAATGTTCAGTTCCGTCTCCTTACACCTTGCTGCATCAGCAAAATTCCTCTTCTCTGTTGCCAGCATTTGGTCAATTATTTTCACAGCCTCCCGCAACTCCTCCTCGAAACGAAGATATGTCTGAATAATTGTCTTCAGACATTCTTTAACCGGCTGTCTCTTCTCATACGAGAAGAGAAAGCAAACCAAAACACGTAAATACTCAAACCGCTTCAAAGCAGCTCAAAAAATTATTCTTCAAAATCACCAGCACAAAATTACAAACAGGCACAAAGGGAAATATCTCTTTATTACCCACTAGGGGCTAAACAAAGAAGGGACAACACAATCTGATTGGGGTCAGATTAAAACATGAGGTTACATAAAATGTGAAACAATTAAAAATTTGGATATAATGAAATCGGTGAAATCGGAAATCGAATGCTACGACATACAATGTACAAAACAACATAGAAAGATGAAGTGGGGACTGGGTTACGCTCCGACCCCACAAGCCCCATCCCACCACTGGCACTTTTGAAGATACTCATGGCATATTCAATTGGAATCCTTCACTCGCAACTCTCGAGCGACATACTTCCATCTTGATTGGAACACTTTCTCCGACAGACATTTCCTATCCAGTCGTATTTTTCTTTTCAAATGAAAAGAAAAATATCTTACCAAGTTTTGACTGGAGATGAAAGTGCTCGTCTTGGTCCCTTCCATTCTAGTCTTCCACACTACCTCTTTCGCTACTGCTATTATAGTGAAGAAACATTTCTTACCTTGTCGTTGTGGTCACGCTGATGGTGATGTCGTCCGCATACACTGTAACAAACTCCCCCAAGCCCAGCGCTCTCGGGATCTCTCCTCAGCTTTCTCAGCAGCGGCTCCAGAGCCACCACGTACAAAAGCGGAGAGAGTGGACATCCCTGACGAACCGAACGCTTGATGCAGAACGGCTTAGAAAGAAAGCCGTTCACCCGAACTATCGAGTCGATGTTGTGATACAATCGAATAATCCACCTGAGGAAACCGACGCGCAAGCCAAACCTCGCAAGAACACTCACCAGGTACCGATGGCCGACCCTATCGAAAGCCTTAGATTGGTCTAAATGCACCAAAGCCCCCCCGCTGCCAGTCTTAGCCCCAAAGCTCTCTATGGTATAGCGGATAAGGTGGAGATTATCCTGAATGGTCCTACCAGGGATGGCACAGGTCTGTGCCTCCCCAATCAAACCATCCGCAACACGCTCCAACCTTTTCGCTAATACCTTGGCCAAAATCTTCACTTCTGTATTTAGCAGAGTGATGGACCTAAAGTTATCTAAACAATCCGCCTTGCTCGGGTCCTTCCTGACTAGTGTCACCACTCCCCGGCGCACAGAACTGGGGATAGACCCATTCTGTTGCCAGTTCGTGTACACAAGCCAACAGGTGTCCGAACAAGTCTGGCATACTTTTATACAATTCATAGGGTAGGCCATCAAGTCCCGAAGATTTTCCACTAACACAGTTCGTCAACGCCTCGATTATCTCCCCAGGCATGATCGGTCCCTCACAAACCTCCGCATTCGGCCCCGAGAGGCGTGGCAGCCCAGCAAGGAAGCTCTCAAGGTCTTCCTCACCACGCGGCTCACCATCACCCCCGAAAAGCTGAGCGAAGTGCTCCTGAAAGGCTCCACACATCTCGGGTTCGTTCACCAATACGCCCTGAAAGTTCGCCACAGTTCGAATAATGGAGTCATTACCCCGTTGAGTCTCCACCACTCGGGCCCATCCAGCAACTTTGATTCTTTCGCAACCCATTGCACGTACTTTTGCTCTGATAATACTTCCCATGTGTTGGCTTTCGAGGTGCTGGTTTAATTCCAGTCTCTTGGCCTTCACCTGGTCCGCATTACCATTCTCCATGGCTTTCTCTAGCTCCTTAACTAGACCATCGCCTATGCTACGTTCCTTCTTAGCTAAGCCTATACTAAATCTAATCGACTCATATTTTATGGCTCGCTTAAGGGCGTACCACCATTTATTATTAATGATGGTACCTGTTAAAGCCCTTTGAATTATTAACTTGATCCGCTTTCTGTACTCCTCGTTCGCCAATAGGGACTTGTTGAGTTTCCAGTAGCCAGATCCCTGTCTATACATCTTATCTATAGTCAGCTCGTTTGTGACCATCTTGTGGTCACTGTAGCTGACTGGGTAAAACTGAGGACACTTAACTATATCTTTATCTACCTTTCTTATCAATATCCTATCTAAATAAGACCTGGAAGACCCATCGCTACTTGACCACGTCCACAGTGGAGCTTTTGGGTGTTCCAGTCTATGCGGGTCTACCAGCTGAAAGTGGCTGAGCAGATCCCGAAAGCCAGGATTCACTGTTCTGTCTGTCTGCGAGCCAACACAATCAACACGCGCACCGTCAATTACGTTGAAGTCACCTAACACGACTAAAGAGTGCGACGTAGAAAGGAATTTCCCGAGGTCACGGAAATATTGATTCTGTAAACCAAATGAATTGGGTGCATAAATTGCGATCAACCTGACTGTCTTACCACAACTGAACGTCAAATCCAGGACGACCAGCTTGCCTTCTGGATCAATAAAAACAGACTTTACCTCAGGAACCCGGTCTCTTTTTATTAAGACCAACACCCCACCCCAACTCCCGGCCGACATGGAGAGACGTATCTCTCGTAGCCGGTCAAGAGGGGGAGCAGATCTCTTGGCCTGCTCATCCGGGTTTCTGTGGCAGCAATCACATCCAAATTTCGCAACCTGATGTCATTTAGGAAGCGCCCTTGCTTCCAACTCGACGACAGGCCGCGTACATTTAAACAACCAATACGAATAGCCATGAGTGTCTTACCTTAGTCGGCGTCTGCAGGAGGGGAACCCCCCCGCTTTTTCCACTCCATCTGAGGCCCGTGGAGTCGGAGGTATAAAATTCTCCGACATAGTTGGAATGTAGTCCAATCTTGGGGCTCCAACATCATTTCTGTAGTTGTTAAATACGTTGAATATTTTTCTTGTTGTTTTATAAATGGCTGTGCCATTTTTTTATTCTATCTTTCTCATTTTTCTTTTTTCGATAGTTGCTAGGTGGTTCATAAGCTCTCTGTTTGTGGTTCGAACCACCATGTAGCAACTGTCTTTTTCTTTGGGTTCCCGCTTTTTGTTTTTTTTTCTGTTCTTGTTTGTTTTTCGTTGGGGAGGGTTGTTTCAATTTTCTTTTATTGGACACAGTAGTCCAACCCTCTCCAGCCTTTTCCACTGGAACTGGTGTTGGTTCCTTTTTAGCTTCCTGTTCCTTTTGATTCTCCTCCACTACTTCAGGTTCCTTTCTTTTTTCCTCCGTTTCTTCCTGGCTGGTTTTTTTCTCCGCTATGTTCTGTTTACAGTCCACCCTGAGGTGGCCCTTCTTCCCACACTGGAAGCAACGAGGTTGGCGGCCTTCCACTGACACAACCAGTCGTGTCCCACCAACCTCAAAACTGTCGATTATCTCTTCTAGTGTGATCTGTTCCGCCTGTATTATTACTTTCAGGGCCTGGCCGTACCACAGTCTTGGCTCAATAACAGTTGCATCCAATAGTGTAATCTTATCTTCCAGACCCATTGTTACCGCGGCGACTAGCCACTCTGGGTCCACCTCAGGGGGAATGTTGTCCATGGTTATTTGCGATGTTCTCCTACCCATGTACAGTGGTAGGAGAACCGCATTTTCAGTCCTCAGAGGCTCCACAGAATGGAGTCAGGCAGTTTCCTCCGACTCCATTCTCACCTCAACAGTAGCATATCGCTTGCCTCTGGCGATGTAAGTGATTTTTTGCCATATCGGCTTTAGACACTTCTCAATCTCAGCTTCTGAGACGTAATCTATTTTCCTCTCTTTTGTACTGTATGTTTTAAAGATGATAGTCTCCCTTTCTATTTTTGCCAGGAAACTTTGGGGGAGGGGTTGCAATGACGCCGTGACCCTCCCTTTTCATCATTTGCTTATGCTTCTCTATCCCGCCCGCATCTTGGACAGGTCGGTGATGTCTGCATTCCATGTCTTGCAAGTTTATCGCGAACGGGTAAAGCTCCTCTGTAACATTGCCAGGTCAAAGACATTTGGAAATTATCCAACGACTTCAACCCGAATGTACGAAAGAACAGGCTGTCGAGTTAAATAAATCCGAGACCCAGAGTCGTTCCCAGGCCATCGTCACATTCTGCCTCTACTAACCCTCTATAGAAGAATGCTGTAGAACCCCCGCTGCTGGCGTTGCCCGAGCGTCGGAATAACAGGAGGGCCTTACGACACTCCATGTACCATAAACTCAACTTCGGACTGCGAAAGCACCAAGCTTCCTTTGCACTCATACTGGCGAACTTGGGGAACATTTGTCTTGCCAACGGAGACCACACCTGGTCACCATCCAGGAGTATCCAAAGATGCCTCAACCTCAACGCGTGCCTGTGCATCATCAACCAAGGCATCCCTAAACCTCCCTTTGACGGTTTCTGGCAACAGATAGAGCGTCTCATTCGTTTTATGTTTTTTGTCCCCACTGTAGTCTTGTCTGTCCTTGTGGTGTCCCCATCTGTGTTTGGGGCTTTATGCCTAATAAAGAAATCGCATGTCGTAACATTTGTATGTAAGTTTACCCTGTTTGCACTCTATTGTGTTTAGAATACAGTGGTGTACCCCCGAAATGGCCATAGGTGTTGTACGTGGTTTTCGTGAAATTGATTTTACTGATTGATACCTGCTGGGTGCTGTATTTGTATTTTGACCCATGTGTTGTGAACTTTTGGACATGGTGAGTGGAATTAAATTTTACATGTTTTACCTGCTGATACCTGCTGGGTGCCTGTTATTCACTCTTGTATATACCTAACTGGTGCGGACTTGCCTATTGGTGTCTACTGTTTTTGAGTTGTAAAATGTGCCCGAGGGAGATGTAGAACCTTGTTTTAACTCTAAATGGTCTTAAATCATTTCTGTCCTTGATTTTTAACCGATGGACTACTTTATGGTACCTCATTTCTTTATTTTATTTTATTTTATATCGACCTATATTATATTATATATTTGAAATTTTTAATCTTTTTAATCGTATTAATTTTAACTTCTATGAAATGATATATATGTGTATTGTATTATACCTTTAACTCAATTTTTTTCATTCGCATTTTATCGGTTGAAACAGTATATTCGTGTATAAAATTTTATACTATTTTATTTCTTGCATCTTACTTTTTATATATTTCTTATTCTTTTATTTATTATTTCTTCTTACGTTATTTTTCTTACGTTATTTCTTCTTATTCCTTATGTTTGACGGATTATGTTGTATATCTTATACATGTTCATTGAGCGGGTGTGATATGTTGAGTCGTTAACCCAGCGTTTTTATTTTATAACTAATATTTTACTCTTGTCTCAATTATTCTGAGCACTTCTCCTTGCAGCCCTGTATAAAATCTATTAGTTTCACAATAAGAAACCATTAACATTACACACACACACACACACACACGCACACACACACACACACACACACACACACACACATATACACACACCACACCACACACACCACACCACACACACACACACACACACACACACACACACATACATAATAAGATGAGAAAATAGAGAGATAATTAATAAATTATTACTTATTAAGTAAAAAATTGAGAAACATCTTTTACAGTTGTTTCAATTCAAGACCTACAGAAAATTAATTAATAAAATTAAAAATTATTTGAAAGTCGAATCTTGTCAGAGGTAGTTTAAGATATACAAAATAGGTGTTCAATTCCTGCATGTTGAGTAAATGGCTGCAAACTGTTAACTGATAAAATTTATACTTAAAGAACATAGTATAAAACATGATATAGACCTTAGAAAGGGGAATAAGGTAGTGTATATTGGAGTTGTAAGAATAGATCGATATATTCATCTAGGGTGTTTAGTAAAAGAAAAGCTCAAGTAGATATATTGGTATAAATGTCATATATTGCGATATTATGTCCATCCATATTAAAGCAATAGAAAATTAGTATGTAGAGTTTAATTCAAATATGTATAGTCATTATTAATACTTAATTAAGGTGGAAGTCATTCCAGGCAATTTATTCTTTACTGTAAATGTCGAGAGGGTTAAAAGACTTATAAGATATATTAACTTAATGCTAGGCTACATAAAAATTTTAAAATAAAATTAAAAATTTCAGATATGCAGCATTCCCTTGGTGAGATACTGGATGTAAATATGTTAAGAGGCTAACGTAAGGAGATATAGTATTTATCATAAATAAATAAATAAATAAATAAATAAGGAAGTAAATATATGCTTATAAATGTAATAATAAGGACTTAAATATAGGTTAGTTCAACAAGATTAATCAAAACTTATTAAAAATTATTTAAATTGTTAAATATATTGCCCTCAAAACCAGAAGTAGGTATTTAATACAGAGGTGAAGAGCTAAAGAACAGCTAGGAATAATCAAATTAGGGACATACCAAAACGAAACCAGGTAGAAATAAATATGTATTTTTAACAGTAAATTAGAAAATATCTTGGTTCATATAGTAAAATTAATATAGAGGTGAAGAACTGATGAAAAACTAGGAGCAATCTAAATTAGGGACATACAAAAATGAAACCTGGTAAAGGTAAACATATTTTACGGTGAATTAGAAAATAGCTAAAATGTGTGGCACTTATAATACAATTCAATATTAAAGCAAATAAAAATTATTATTTTCATAAATGAATAACTTAATGGTTAGATATACCTTCTTGCAAGAAGATTGCAGCGGTAGCTAGATTGTTGAATGATCTCCCTTGCAAGAAAGATTATAGAGTAACCTCCCTTTACTAAGTTTCTCAAAGCATCTGTGTCATGAGATGTAATTCTTAATTATTCAAGAAGCTTAGCGGTTCTCTTGGAAGTTTCTAGAATGTCTAGCGTTCCATTAATAAAAACAGCTTGCTAACCCAGTTCTTCGCTTCTTAGTCGATTAGATTTAGAGCCATTCACGTCATTGCTATGTTCGTCTATTTCTCTACACCACATGACTGAAAACACCACTTAGCTGTTATTTCTATATTTCCTATCTCTGAACTTTCTTGCATAGATTACTTCATTCAACTAGATTCTACATTTTGATTATGTATCATCATCGATCAGCAAATAAAATATATTTTTATGTAGTAAACATATAGTTGCTGAATTTATTCTTCATCTCAATATGAACTCTTGTAATAATATATATGCAGCCACATCAACACCTCTGTACTGACCATATATAACCACCACATAAATTGGTGACCCCACAAAGAAACAAAAATTGGATCCTGAATTCCTGAATTCTACCCTGGAGAATAATCACTACAAGATAAAAAAAAGCGTAAAAAAATTATTGTACATGAGATAGCAATACGTAGAAAGAAAGAGAGAGGGGGATACAGAAGAATCAATAAAAGGAATTACTATGTTTGAGATATAGAAAATCAATAGCGAAACTGTCAAGTGGAGGGTAAGAAATAAGTTGCTAGAAAGCAAACAAATAAATAATAAAAATGGGGCTAGATAAATAATGTGCAGCTTAGTCATAGGAGACATGTGCAAGGTATGAAGTAAAAAAATTATGCTAAAAATATAAAAGGAATCAACTAAGAAATAGAAAGAAAACTATAAAATATAAATTATTTGATTAATTAAAGGCTGGAATATAGTGAAAATAATAGTGTGTTAGGAGAAAGGTGAAAGTAAACTGTAATTATAGTATGTATATATAGGTGAAGATAGGACCAAATATAGAAAAAAGGCAAACAAATAAATAAGGGGCTAGATAAAAAATGTGCCGATTAGAGTCTTAGAGGTGTGCAAGGTATGATGTAAAAATATTAAACTAAGTGATAAGTTATGTGGGTTTTTAACTAAAAAAATATTAAAGCATTCTATCAAGTGATAAGAAGAAAACTAAAGAAAGTAAAATATTTAATTAATTAAAGGCTGGAAGATAGAGAGAATAATAGTGAGTGCATTAGGAGGTAGTTGTAAGTAAACTGTAATTATAGTATGTATGTATAGGTAGAGGTAGGACCAAATATAGTTTAAATAGTAAAGCCAAGTAATCAGAAAATAATTGAAAGGATTAGTTGTAAAGATATAGATATCAATAGATAAATATACATGGCAAGAGATAAATATATTAGGGGAACAAAAAGGTTAGATTATTATGAGAGAGATGAAAGTTATACTGTAAACATAATATGTGTACATAATAAATATGAAGTTATAATCATATAGTTATTAAATTAATAAGCCAAGCAATATGAATAAGAAAGGGTAAATTTATAAATACAGACATGAATAAATGTATATACATAGTAAGGAATAAATATAACGAGAGAACCATAAAGGGATAAAGACAATATAGTATGAGAGAAAGGGGTAAATAAATTGTTAAGCAATTTAAACATGCATGTAAGTATAAGGAATAAAAATAACTAAAAAAGTAACTAAAAAATACTATATCCATGTACCAAAATTACAAATTTGGTCATGTATATACGAGAGACATTGCGTTCATCTCAAAAAAGGGTAAAAATATAAATACAGATATAGATAAATATATATAAATATATATAAAATATATATATATAAATACATATATACGGTAAAGATGAAATATAAAATGGGAACCTTTAAGAGAGGTTTAAATACCATAAAGCATAATGGAAAGGGGTAGTAAGCTGTTATCTAATTTAAACATGCATGTTAATATAAGGAATAAGAATAGCTATATAATATTTTATCCATATTTTGAAAATATAAACTTGGTCATGTGTATGCAAGAGATATTGTGTTCATCTCTGAGGTTAAGAATAGGGTATTTTGCAGAGAGAATATAAAATCTTTCATTTAAGTATAAAAGACATTTTTTCATATTAATTTGATAAGGTACCGAGGTGAGTGTTTCCCATTTCAAATCGTATCTTTTAACTCCCAAATAAATTCACTTAGTCCTGTAGAGTTAGATTTATATTTATTTCTTAAAGTATAGAAGTGAGTGGCAGTACGTTTTTTAACCTTATTTTGTGTAGAACCAATATAAGAATTTTTCATTCCCTGTGCCATTACAGTACATTGATATATTATGCTTTTATGCATACACGTGTTTTTAAATAAGCAATTACTTTTAATCTTACAACCATAACTATTATATATATTATCAACATTAGGAATATTAGGTGAATAGATCCTACAGTAAGTACTGGCGCTGTTCAGCAGAATTGTGTTATTATTGTTATTATTGGTATCAGGGTTAATTACAGGGAGGTTTAGAATATTGCTATTATTATTCCTGCTAGAATTACTTCTGTTCAAGTAGAATGTCTAATTTCCTATTATTTATAGAAGATATGATAGCTGCAAGGTTATGGGTTAAACTATATCAAATATTAATAATTTTATTATTGATAATTTCATGATACCTATTGTTATAATATAAAATGCTTGTAAATAGTTGAAAGGATTGATTTTATCAAGTTACTTTTAATTTGCATTGCAAAAGGCAAAATCAACTATATATTATTATTAGATAATTCATCATTTCTATTAAAAGTGGGGGTATTGTTGCCTGTTTTATATTTATTAGGTATATAGTTATTTTTATTTTTATTATTTTTATTATCAGGTGTGATTTCCTTTATATTCTTAACCTTCAAATTACAATCCAGCTTAGTGTTAGTTCTATTCAAGGTTTTACTCATGCTATTATTATTATAATTCATATTATAATTATATCTATTTTAGCAAGTATTTCATTTTTTATTCTTAGTCTTATTTTTATTACCATTTATATTTTTATATAAGATTTTCTTATAGTTAATATTTATTCCTATAAGTTTAGTATTAGTGTTATTGCCATTATATACATTAGTTTTTATGCTAGGGTTATTTTCATTTGCATTTGTATTTGTACCATTGTTGTTATTATAATTATTATTACTACTGTTGTTATTATTAGCATCGTTCATGTTACTATTATCATAATCAATATTATCTATATGTGGAATGTATTTTATTTTATCATTATAACCAGCATTTTCTAAAGCTATATTATATTGGTCTTTATGCTTATTAAATATTTCTTCATTAGAAGATAGGTAAGAAATTATTCCACTAATATATTTAATTAATGCATTTTTAATTGAGGCTGGATGATTACTCTGGGAATGTATGTATTTAATAATTGAGTTAGGTTTTTTAAATGGTTCATGTCATCCTGTTACTTAGTTAATGTTAGCATCTAAGAAATTAATAGAGCTATATTCTTTTTCTATTGTGATAGTAAGGCCAAATCTCTTAAAGAATTTATAATCCGTTTCTTAATAAGTTCCATATGTCTGTTAGAGAAGATTTTTACAATAAGCAATGCATCATCCCTATATAATCCTTCCGCAATCTCTGGGAATTCGTCATGCAGCAAAGAGAGAAGATAAATTCCTACTAAGTTAGTGAGCTGGGCAGAATCTGGGGAACCCATTGTTACATCAAAGCAGTCAGGGGTATCCTTCCTTACCCATAATTTATTGTTGAATTCCATAAGTGATTTACGTGCTGCAAGAATTACATTAATTTCCTTCATAGAAATACTCGTATTTTTTCTTGCAAATAAGAGTGCACTATTTACTACAGTAGGATTTATAGAGGAATAGTAATTTTCAATATCGATCAGCAGTAATCTGTATTTGCATTTATGCTGAATATTAGAAAACCATGTTAATGCATTCGGCATGTTAGACCATAATTCTGGAGCTATTTTATTTTTAAGTAAAAGTATGTATTAGTCCAGGATAATTTTATTAAGTTTGCCTAAATCAGGTTTTGCAGGGCATATAATCCTAGCTTTAGGATCAGTTAAAAAGTTTTCTTTGTGGTCCTTAAGCGTGATGTGGGGCCTTACAGGTACAAAAGGCTCAGTTTTGTCTTGAATGTTATATTCATATTCTTAGCACCTGTGTTAATTAATTTGAATGTTTTATGCTTACTACCATTATATTTTTATATATTTCTGAAATATATTTTCATATATTTTTTCTAATTCACCGTAAAAGATACATATTTATTTCTACCTGGTTTCGTTTTGGTATGTCCCTAATTTAGATTATTTCCAGCTGTTTTTTTTAGCTCTCCACTTCTATATTAAATAACTATTTTCGGTTTTGAGGGCAATATATTTAACTATTTAAATAAATTTTAATAAGTTTTGATTAATCTTGTTGAACTGACCCATATTTGCTCGACTGAAGGCGGTGCTCCAGCATGACCGCAGTCAAATGACTGAAACAAAGAATAAAATAATACTAATTTACTATTGCTTTAATATGGATGGACATAATATCACAATATATGACATTTATACCAATATATCTACTTGAGCTTTTCTTTTACTAAACACCCTAGATGAATATATCGATCTATTCTTACAACTCCAATGTACACTACCTTATTCCCCTTCCTAAGGTATATACCATGTTTCAAACTATGTTCTTTAAGTATAAATTTTATCAGTTAATGGTTTGCAGCCATTTTACTCAACCTATTTTGTATATCTTAAACTACCTCTGACGAGATTTGACTTGCAAATAATTTTTAACTTTATTAATTTTCTGATGGTCTTGAATTGAAATAGCTGTAAAAGATGTTTCTCAATTTTTTAATTTATAAATAAGGATTAATTAATTATCTCTATTTTGTTATCTTATTACATGTATGCATGTATATATATATATATATATATATATATATATATATATATATATATATATATATATATATATATATATATATATACATAAATATATATATATATACATACATATATATACATGTATATATACGTGTGTGTATATATATATATAAATGTATATATACGAATATATGTATATATATATATATATATATATATATATATATATATATATATATATGTATATATATATATATATATATATATATATGTATATATATATGTATATATATATATATATATATATATATGTATATATATATATATATATATATATATATATATATATATACATAAATATATATATATACATACATATATATACATGTATATATACGTGTGTGTATATATATATATATAAATGTATATATACGAATATATGTATATATATATATATATATATATATATATATATATGTATATATATATATATATATATATATATATATATATATATATATATATATATATATATATATATATATATGTATATATATATGTATATATATATGTATATATATATATATATATATATATATATATATGTGTGTGTGTGTGTGTGTGTGTGTGCGTGTGTGTATATGTAAGTATGTATATATATATATATATATATATATATATATATATATATATGTGTGTGTGTGTGTGTGTGTATGTAAGTATGTATATATATATATATATATATATATATATATATATATATATATATATATATATATATATATATATATATATATGGTAAAAAAAAAACGAAGAACAAACACAGGAAAAAACAACGTGAAGACGTGGTACATGCAAAGTATTAGCAGAGGCTCAAGGAAGGAAAGAAAGGTGGTTTTACATTTCGAGCAAAACTCTTCTTCAGAAGCAGGAGACAGAGGAAAATCCAAGAGACGGAGGGAAAAAAATCCCCAACGATTCACACGTGGTTACATTCTGAAATATTCTGCCAAGAATTCACAACGACCTCGAACCAACAAGAGTAAACAAGAGCGACAGAGACAGGCAGAAACAAGGAAAATGCCCTTTGTATTTGAATACTATGCAAATATTCTTTTGAAAACTTTCCATTTAATTTTTCCAAAGGTATAGTGACAGGTACCTTTGTCTCTGGCCAGGGGTTGGTTAACTTTTTTAGTTACCACCTCAGTAGTAAGATCAGGCTGGAGAGAAAGTGCCTGTCACGGGATATGTTTGCGAAAGGATGGAAGTCTCTGGAGCGCAAGCTGAGTGACATTGGCAGCAGAATGGGAGAATCCCCAAGTCTGCGAGCCGAGGGGGGGGGGCAGTGACGTTGATTAGAAAGGACCCGAGCAAGGGGGACGAGATAGGGAACTTTAGGCCCATAACTCTGTTAGACACAGAGTTAAAGATTTTGGCCAAGGTGCTAACGAAAAGGTTGGCGCGGGTCGTGGCGAACTTGTTGGGGAAGCACAAACTTGTGCTATCCCGGGCAGGTCGATACACGACAATCTCCACCTTATACGCTACTCCTTAGAGAGGGTAAGGAAACTTTCTGGCTTAGCAGGAGGAGCACTGGTACATTTAGACCAGTCTAAGGCGTTTGATAGGGTCGACCATCGGTACTTGGCGGCGGTCCTCGAGAAGGATAGCCTAGGCCTGACCTTCCGCGGTTGGATTGCTGCTTTGTACAGCGACATCGAGTCTGTCGTCAAGGTGAACGGGTTCTTTTCGAAACCGTTCAGGTCGTCAGGGGTGTCCCCTATCCCCGCTTCTGTATGTGTTGGCCCTGGAGCCATTGCTGCGGAAGCTGGAGGCACTAGGGCGCGCTCCGCTTGATCTATGGTGTGGAAGGAGAGCTACAGCGTACGCGGATGACATTTCCATCATCGTGGCGGATGAGGGCCAGATTCCAGTGGTGGAAAAGGCCATCAAAAGTTACGAGGCGGTGGCAGGAGCAAAGGTTAACAAGGACAAGTCGGTCGGTTTGCAACTCGGCACCTGGAGGGGCAAGCTGATGGCGTCCAATAACGTCGTGGGGCGTTGGACGCAAGGTCCTGTTAAGTTGCTCGGAGTCTGGATAGGTCCAGACCTCTAGATAGAGAAAAAATGGAGCGAGGTGGCCAGCAAGGTGACCGCTCTAACCCAGACCTGGTCTGGGCGGGCGTTATCATTGCTAGGAAGGGCGGAGGTGGTGCAGATGTTTATAGCATCAGTAATTACCTACCGCCTGACCGTGGTGCCTTGCCCCGATTTGTGGCTGAACAAGTTGGAGAGAATCCTTTTCCGCTTTTTGTGGAAAGGAGGAAAACCACTTGTAAAGCGCTCTGTCTGCTGCCAGAAACCGCTAAAAGGTGGGCTAGGGATGCCTTGGCTGAGGATGCGAAAACTCGCGTTAAAGTTGAGGCACCTCTGGCTTTACCTGGATGGAGAACACAGTGTGGTCACCGCACGTTCGGTTCTTCCTCCTCAAGTTAGTGTCCTTAACGGACATTGGTACATGGATTAAGCAGAGACCTAAGCTGGGAGACTGGCATTTGGAGTGCCGCCAGGCGCTCCAGCTACTCTCTCGGGCGGGCAATGCCGACAGCAGGAGTTCCACCGCGAATTTTTTATAGCGGGTTAGTGGAATCTATGTCAGAAGACGCCTTGGGGGAGACCCTAGGCTACGATGAAAGTCAGTTGGTCAGCCTGTTTAGGAGAACGTTCGGGCCGGGGTATCTGGATAATTACCAGAAATCCCTGGCTTGGCAATGTTTCCGAGCGGCGTTACCTGTTCGCGACAAGCTGTCAAGGCACGGAAGTGCCGTCTCGCCGACATGCCCGAGATGTGGGCAAGATAGGGAAACCGTCTTGCACGCATTTGTGGAGTGTTCGGAGTTGTCGGGACTGATAGCCTTTGCAGAACAGCTGTTGTCAGTGATAGGAAGAGTACAGCTATCAGCTGAGTCTATCATCGAGACTGTACCACCTCCTTTCCTTAACAGGGAAAAGAAGGCCTGTTTTTTTCTGCGTAGTAGCCATACTGAAAGAAACAGAATGGAAGACGCATGTGAAAAGTATAGTGACAGGTACCTTTGTCTCCGGCCAGGGGTTGGTTAACTTTTTTAGTTACCACCTCAGTAGTAAGATCAGGCTGGAGAGAAAGTGCCTGTCACGGAATATGTTTACGAAAAGATGGAATTCTGTGGAGCGCAAGCTGAGTGAAATTGGCACCAAATAAGTGAGGTCAATTTGGGAAGCAAAGGTTCTACCAGGATGGTCGGTTGCCTTCCTTCTAGCTGCCTCATTGCGAAGCGCAATGATTTCTTGTGTAATATTTTAAAATTAATTTTAAAATTAATTTTTAATCATATTCTAATTTATTCGTAACTTGTAAAATTAAAAAAAAAACGTTTAAGCTACTTCCCCCTTATGTTTGTCTGTCCTTGCTTGTCCCATCTCTGTAACGCCTCCAATGGCGTATTTTAATGAAATAAAGTAGCTTGCTTACCAACTACATGGGGCCGGATTCAGTCCCACTGTGTGGCACCTTGGGCTAGTGTCTTCTACTATAGTCTCGGGCCGACCAAAGCCTTGTGAGTGGATTTGGTAGGCGGAAACTGAAAGAAGCCCGTCGTATATATATATATATATATATATATATATATATATATATATATATATATATATATATATATATATATATGTATGTATGTATATGTTTTTGTGTTTGTGTTTGTCCCCCAACATCGCTTGACAACCGATGCTGGTGTGCTTACGTCTCCGTCACTTAGCGGTTCGGCAAGAGAAAACGATAGAATAAGTACTAGGCTTACAAAGAACAAGTCCTGGGGGCGATTTGCTCGGCTAAAGGCGGTGCTCCAGCATGGCCGCAGTCAAATGACTGAAACAAATAAAAAAATAAATGAATATATAAACCACGGTTTATATAGTTACCTTCCAGTTAGATATTAGCAGTGATGTCCAACATTCTTTGTATAGGTGACCAACCAGTACTTTCATGCGATTTTGGTATCCCTTAATAAGGGTTATACATGCATACATACATACATACATACATACACACACACACACACACACACACACACACACACACACACACACATATAACTACATGACACAAGCGACTTTGGAAGAAAGATATAAGAAAAACGGTTTATTAAAATGTCTAAATCTGTTCTGAACAGAAATAACAGCAATAATATAGTAACCTGTTAATAATGTCGATTAAAAATTTCTCCATCATTTAAATATAAACAAATTACGGAATATCAGTACGCCTGCCAAATCGTTACGTTTAAGTTGAATGTGGATGGGTCAAAACCGTATTTTAAGAAGCCGTATTTTAAAAATTCAGCGTTCCAAGAGGTACTAAAGTTGTCAAGAACTCAACTGTCAGTTAACCACATTTAAAATCTGATGATTACTCTATGAATGAAAGCGCTAATTTAACTTTATGAGTATTACAAAATATATTTTTTTAATGTTAATATACCATAGAAAAAAATGTGATAACCAGACCATGTTTTAACATTATTCAACTGATACACACACACACACACACATGCACACATACATACATACATACATACATACATACATACATATATATATATATGTAAGAACGACCGTGCGAACTCAAAAAGGAGAAATGGTGACGAATGGAAAAACAGAGGACTCCTTTTATTTAAACGCGTCACACGGTCGAACACAAAAATATATATCAAAGATGATATACAAATATGTTATACTACGATAACATAGTGAGTTCGTAAATACCAGTAATTAAGACTATAGAAGACAACCGATAAAAGATGAATAACATAATTATTTATTGTGGCGTTAAAGATGTATGTCTGTGTGTGAGTGTGAATGCGACATATAAAAACATAATAAAAGACAGGCCGTCGTATAAAGAAAAGCGTGTATGTGAGTGATACATGTATGTGTATGCGTTATATACAGCAGATAAAAAGAGAGTCAGTAACACGTGAGCATTTATACCAATTCTTAGAGTACACAATAGGAAGAGTCTGTATGTGAAAGAAGTTGAGGCGTATGTGTGGCAATGCGATCACTAGTTGTAATGTTGTGGTTTCCATGCCGGGCCGGGTTCTTGAGGACAGACGTTTATCGCAGGCTGAAACTCTTGTCTGTTTATTGGTAGAGATGGACTATATGTAATCTGGACCTTTCCCCCCCTTATTTATTAATTTTTTTTACGGAAATGATATATATGTATATATATATATATATATATATATATATATATATATATATATATATATATATAATTTTCTCGTTCCTTTCTGTTTAAGAGCGTGGGCTCGAAACGTAAAAACTTTCTCACCTTCCCGAGCGTTAAACTAATACATCTGTTTGTTGTTTATGCACCTGTCTTCGTCTTTTGTTTATTTTTTGTAAATTCCATGCCAATAGAATTCCTAGAGACAGGAAAATCCTTATGAGGCACAGAACAAAGGTCTCAAACCAGTTAAATAGAGAACTGGAGGATAGGAAAAGGGCTAAATTAAAACTAACACTGTTAGAAATAGAAAACAAAATTAAACTCTCCCATGAAAAGGAGAGAGCAGAGAAGGAAAAGAGAGCAGTAGAAAGCATAAAAACAAACCCCAAGGCTTTCTATAGATTTGCAAAGGAGACTGCTACGGTGCAGTATAAGATAGGACCCCTGTTCCTGCCTAATGGCTCACTGACTGCAGATCCCACATGGATAAGTGAAGTGCTCAGTACACAATTCAAGAGTGTCTTCACCTCTCCTCTGAGTCACATGCAGATAAAGAACCCAGCTGATTTCTTTGACAATAGCACTCAGCAGAAGGGGACTGCATCCATTACCTACATCGACATGGAAGAGGAAGATGTGATAGCTGCCATAAATGAAATGAGCTCAAATTCGGCAACTGGCCCCGATGGTTTCCCAGCTGTCCTCTTAAAGTCGTGTAAACAAGAATTAGCAGGACCACTCCGGATACTCTTCCAGAGTTTCCTTGCAAATGGTAAACTTCCCAAAAAGCTGAAGGAAGGCACCATATGTCCTATCCATAAAGGTGGAAGCAGAGCAGAAGCTGGAAACTACAGGCCCATCTCTCTGACTTCACATATTAGCAAAGTCATGGAACGAATTGTCAGAAGGAGATTGATTGCGTTCCTAGAAGAAAATGACTTGCTGAATGAGACCCAGCATGGTTTCCGTCCAGGTAGAAGCTGCCTCACGCAGCTCTTGCAGCATTATGACTGGGTCCTGAAGCAGCTACTTGACCATTCAAATGTTGATGTGATATATCTCGACTTTGCAAAAGCCTTTGACAAAGTTGATCATGGCTTGATATGTCACAAGCTGCGAAACCTTGGCATAGCTGGTAAAGTAGGAGAGTGGCTGCATGACTTCCTGAATGGTAGAAGTCAGACAGTTGCAGCCAATGGAGAACTATCTAGGGAAACACAAATATTGAGCGGTGTTCCACAGGGAACTGTTCTGGGGCCACTACTGTTCATAGTGGCCCTTCTGGACATGCCCACGGTCACTCGGAGAGCCACTGTCACTAGCTATGCTGATGACACAAAGATATCTCAGGCAATAAAGAATCCTGATGATATTGTAAGCCTGCAGAATGACCTAAATGCAATATATGAGTGGGCAGAGCAAAATAATATGCAGTTCAATGCAAAAAAATTTCAAGTACTGCGCTACAAGACCACAAGTACCTCCCAACTGGCATACACAGGGCCTGGAGGTACTGCAATCCCAGAACCACAAACAGTAAGAGATGCATCATTTCACATGCACATTGTCAAGTTGACAGCAAAGTGCAGACAACTGGCAGGGTGGATACTGAGGACATTCCGTACAAGGGATCAAAAAGTCATGTTGATTCTATGGAAGACATTTGTTCTGAGCCGCCTAGACTATTGCTCTCAGTTGTGGTCACCACACAGTGTTAAGCGGACAGCAGAACTCGAGGCAATTCAGCGGCACTATACAAAAAAGATCGCCACAGTCCAACAGATGAACTACAGGGAGCGACTGAAGGCACTAGGTCTCTACTCCCTGGAGCGCAGGCGGGAGAGATATGTAATAATATACATATGGAAAATACTGGAAGGACTGGTGCCAAACTTTGGTATCAAGTACTACAGGAATGCCCGCACGGATCGCCACTGCATGGTGCCAAAGGTACCGTCCACTGCATCTCACATAAGAACGAGATACTGCAGCAGCCTCGGTTTCAGAGGACCTCAGCTCTTCAATGCCCTGCCAAAACATTTGAGAGACATGCAAGACATGGATGCGGAGGTCTTCAAGACAAAACTTGACGCTTTCCTCTCCGCGATACCAGACGAACCAATGGCTCGTAATGAGACGCAGTTTAGGGCAGCTGTGTCAAATTCTCTTATACACCAGATGTGCCATCAAAACTCTTGATTGGACCATGTCAGGTGGGGGACAAGAGCCATGCAAGGAACGTGAAAATCACGGTGGTGCACCAGCATGACCGCAGCCACTTGGCTGAAACACATAAATAAATAAATAAATAAATAAATAAATAAATATATATATATATATATATATATATATATATATATATATATATATATATACATATATATATATATATATATATATATATATATATATATATATATATATATATATATATATATATGTATGTATGTATGTATTTATACACATATATATATACACATATATATATATATGCAAATATATATACATACATACATTTATATATATACGCAAATACATATACATACATATATATAATATATATATATATTTATGTATATATATATATGTATGTATATATATGCATGTATATATATGTATGTATATATGTATGTATGTATATATATGTATGTATATATATGTATGTATATATATGTATGTATATATACATATTTATATATATGTATGTATATATATATGCATGTATATATATGTATGTATATATATATATGTATGTATATATATGTATGTATGTATATATATATATATATATATATATGTATGTATATATATACGTATGTATATATATGTATGTATATATATATTTATATATATGTATGTATATATATGTATGTATGTATATAAATATATATATATATGTATATATATATATATATATATGTATATATATATATATATATATATATATATATATATACATATATACACACACGCATATGCATATATACATATATAGATATCTCAAAGAAATTCCAACTTTGATTTTCTCGTTTTATTTACAGTCTTATAATAATATAATATATATATATTATGATATAATATGATGAAATGATAGAACATTAAATGTCCATTCCGATTGAATTAGTACTTCCATGCATTAAACTATGCAATCTTCAAGTTCATAGAGTAGTGGTGACAGTTATGTTTTACAATTTATAACTGTAGTGAGACGGCTAAAATGTGTGCCTTAAATACATTTGTATAGGCTCCAGAATGTTAAGTTTTGCAAACTGTATTCTGATCAATCAATATGTGGCTTTACTAAAATTACTTATGTTGAATAGTGTTTAGTTTAGGCATCGCGGTTTGTTGAACATGTCAAGAGACCTGTATTTTGACCCTGACCAAAACAGTAATTGTTTGGCTATTTTTAGAAAGATTGCATAGTTTAATGCATGAAAGTACTAGTTCAATCAGAATGGACATTTAATATTCTATCATTTCATTATATTATATCATCTTATATTATATTATTATAAGATTGTAAATAAAACGTGAAAATCAAAGTTGAAACTTCTTTGAGTGATATATTCTTCTATACACAATCATACACGCCTATGTATATGTATGTACACACACACACACACACACACACACACATACACACACACACAGAGACACACAGACACGCACACACAGACAGACACACACACACAGACACACACACACACACACACAGACACAGACACAGACACACACACACACACACACACACACACACACACACATACATATATTACTTCTATTTGTTATTACTTGTTACTTCTATTAAAAAAATTTTTAAATGACTCAAAATATTTTTTGACATTTAAAAAAATTATTAATTAATAATTAGACGTTTGAAAATACGTTATAAAAGATGATAGTTAGTACAATAAATAGAATAATACGAAAATTACTTATATATTACAGTAAAATCTACCTATAACAACAAATTCACAGTAAAATTTGCTTGAGTTATTGCCTAAGTTATTGCCAAGTCTTCACATTTTTAGTCTTGACCAAATGCTTATTTTTTGCTTGATGAATTTGCATACCCTCCAATTTTTTGCCTTACTTATATTTTTTCCTGGTATTTTATCTCACAACTTTTTTATGCAAATTTTTGTTGCATGGGACCAAAACTATGAAACTCTTCGTGCTTTCTTCTATCATTGAAGCTAAAATAAATATATTTTGCTTTTGAAATAAAGTTATTTAGATCTAAACTTGATTGGTGACATTACTTATAACGTTGCTACGAATTTTGATGTAAACTTTTTTCTACTGGATAAAATCTCAATTTTTTATGCCAAAATGTAGCTAGGGATCACTCCTCTTCAAAAATCTTAGTAGTTTTCAATTTGGTTAAGAACTGAATTAGCAACAAGCTTTGAAAGGTGTGAGTAAATTGTGGCCTTAAGAATATTATTCAACTCCGGTAGTAGTTGAATGATATATATATATATATATATGTGTGTGTGTGTGTGTGTGTGTGTGTGTGTGTGTGTGTGTGTGCGTGCGTGTGTGTGTGTGTGTGTGTGTGTGTGTGTGTGTGTGTATGTAGTGGATCTTGCATGCATGAAGTGGATTCGATCCACTATAGCCAAATTTAAATTAACACACGGTGGAACAATGGTTTTTCTCTGACAGCAGTTTTACATATTCTAGATGCCTTTAGCTAGGCCGAAATAATGTCTTCAACACTTAACCCTTTCTAACCTCTGCTACTTCACCAAAAGCTAGAATAGAGATAACAAGACCACCAACTAAATCTATTGTTCTCAATGATATGTCTATCCTTCTAGATAGTTATAAAAACAAGAAGCCCCGAGCAAAATCGAAGTAGTCACTTGGCGACAACAGAGCGAGGCGGCTCGTGAACGACTCAATTAGGTAGGGAACGGGCTGCTATAATCATGACCACAATGAATGTAGCTACTAAGACAATGGTCAGCGAGAAAAAATGAAATTTACTGTCAGCAACTGTGAGACAACGTCCCACACCCTACAACTCACACTAGCTCTAATTCTGTTCTCTTACAACATCATACTATCGCTTTCTGTGGATTACTACTAAACAATGAAGAGGACACAAACACAAACTTTACTTCGCATGCTTTTGGATCTATTATAACCTGCCCGTCGTGGTATGGTATTTTTCAACGTAACGGAAAATAAATACTTTCTTAAAACTTCATGCGTTGTTCATCTTTCGCATCCTACAACAGGCCGATATAACAACAACAAATTTTTATCGTCACAACTGCTGATTGTGTACCTAATCAATCATAACCGTTACATCTATCTATCTATCTATCTATCTATCTATCTATCTATCTATCTATCTATCTATCTATCTATCTATCTATCTATCTATCTATCTATTATATATATATATATATATGTTCCTATTGTGTATATGCCAAAATATCTGGAAAGCAACAAACAAAATTAAAAGAATCAGAAAGAATTCTAATGGAAATTGCATTGAAATTGTCAACCCTCATTACGATGATTGACACACAATCCCCTATTTTAAAAGAAATAGAAAAACACCCTACAGACGGAAAACTTGTAAATGAAGATATAAACTCTGAAATTAAGAATTTAGCTGAAATTATACCAATAGTTATAAAATCTACAAGAGAAAATCTACCACAACCTCCTTGGATGTCAGAAAAAAAATAGGAATCAGGAAAACGAAGCACATCGAAAAAGAAAAGAGATGTAGCAGACATGGAAAAAAATTCTTAACGTAAGAAAACAAAACTTCTGGAAGGCGGATAAATGCGAAAAATATGCCGAAACACATTCGAAATGGATTTCTTTAGCGGCACCCGTGCTTCCTCGGAAGTACCTAATTAAAGAACTTGTAGGAGAACCAGAGGAGGAAACAAAGGTTCGATGGGAGTTTAGCGGAATACTAGCGCGACATTACACCAAACTCAGTGGTGTGGAGATGACCATGTAGTATTCCGTATAACAGTATTCTGTCGTAAAAAGAAGATTAGACTCCATTCAATAATAAATAGAATTTATTTGGGATAGATGATACAAACACAGCTTTTCATACAATGTAAGAAATCAAATATTAACATGATGTGGATCCTTTTTGAATAACAAGTAACCGCTAACTTGTCGTGAGGCAAAATTGCAAGGGTATCAGAAATGTGTGTGCAGTGTCGTGTATGAGGCTTAGACAGAAAACATATTCAGTTCATAGCTTAGACTTACTGTTCATAGCAGGTTTCAACGAAATTGCTAACATGATAGGCTAATGTAGAGTAGAATGGGTAATATGACAGGCCAATGTCGAGCAGGCTGTGGTGTAGTTAGCTGTTGAATAAATCGCTATGATAACGTAGGATATAATGATAGCCGTTTGATATTCGTTGCGAAAACGATGGTGAGGCAAGTGTCATTAGAACGACGGTAGTAAGAAGACTGCTAGGCAAACGTCATTAGAATGACGGTGACTGCATATGGTCTATGACCTGAAGTAGAAGAGGCCGGACAGCCGAAAAAACTGCTATTTATATCTTCTGTGGCTTGGTGCTTGATTTTCCCACCGGGGGAAAATGACTTGTTGTAGCGACACGATTGGATAGTTGTACTTGACCAACCAACTCGCCCAATCACCAGATCACGTAATAGCTGAATTAAGAGGCTTTGTATAACCTAATTGAAGACAATATTAAGCAACTGAGGCTTTAACCTCGCACACACGCCTCTGGTAACTGCTTCTGCTATAGAAACTTACTTTGGCAAAATTCTGGGCCAAAATTCTACACCATTACTCTGTGTAAACAATCCTGTTATAAAGTCAAATACGAAGCTATTGATGGTCAAATTGGAGACGAAATATCAAAACTAACGATTGGCAATATCGCAGAAACAATGCGAGAACTATAGATCAGAGATATCTCAAAAGAAGAAAGCTGATCAAGAAAGTTATGGCAGCAGAAACAATTATTTCTCGACAAATATACTACCAATTATGGTAAAGACTCTAGAACTCTGAGAAATAACATTAAAAGTGAACGATCTCACCAGAGCACGTGGCAATATGAACACTCGTTTCACCATGAATTGAAGATGAACAACAGGAAGAACTCTTCCTTTTTGCAAACACCCTGATGCACACAATATGAATAGATAGGGCAAACAAGATAGATATTCCTTTGATCAGACCATTCGGAGATCATTTTCAAAACTTCAACCAAGATTACCTACAAGAAATTGGGCAAAAAACCGATCTAGATCTGGAAGTAAACCTACGTCATTCCTCCAGGTTGTTAAAAACAATACAAACAGGAAATTGATTAATAATATACATAATATAAAAAAAAACAACAACAAAAAACAGGACTGGAAACAAAACGAAACCAAGTAAAATGCCACAACCAAAACGCAAAGTCCATCAAGCAAACAACAACAGGAACATAAATAATAAACAGAAAAATCCATTTTTCAATGTCAGGACAACAAACACCGGAGAAAGAAAAAAAATCTAAGATGAAACACACCCAAAACAACTGAACGTATAGATCCTAAAATAATTAATTTATCCCAAAGAGATCTTAACAATGATGAAATTCAACTTCTCTCAAAAGGACTGAAATTTACACCTACACCAACAAGCAACCACCAAGAACTAAAGGAGGATATTCAAAAATTCTGTCATAAGTTACGACTTGTAGAATTCTTCACTTATAAAAGTAATGAGATTGATGAATCCCTAGTAAAGAATAAATCAAATTTCACCCCATCAAAAGGAAGAAATAACTATCTTGAGCAATACATTGATATCCTGTCAAAATTTCCCCTTAGCGCAATACAAATGTTAGGCCAAACATTAACAAATCGGACATGTCTGCACTTAAACGTATACAAAACTATCAAACAATAATAATTAAACAAGCAGATAAAGGGGGCGCAGTTGTTATTATGGATGCAGATTACTTACAAAGATTTGGTTGAAGATCAACTGAAGGACACAAGCTTCTATTGTGAAATACCTTCAAATATAGATTCCACATTATGAAGAAGATCAAGAACCTGGTTTCAAAACACTATAACTCACTTATCGATAATGAAAGAGACTATATCACTAATTTCGAGCCCAAACCCAGCAACTTCTACGGCTTACCGAAAATATATAAGTTAAAAAATACATAAGCATGCAGTAAAAGAACAAGAAAGTGAGTACATAAAATTACTATATTCAAAAGGCTTGAAACCTAGACCTAATATAGTTGGTCCAGCATGCTGTACCCACCGTCTAAGCAATTTTACTGACATTGTTTTGAAACCACTATGTACCTACATAGACAGTTCCATCCGGGATGACATCGACTTCCATGTCCCATCTTCCCAAAACAACTGAAACGAATTCACTTCCACTTAATTTTGATACGGAAAGCCGTATATTTAGGAATGGTAATTTGGTATTATTCATCTTCTTTGTAAATTGGAGAGGCGGGTGTAGGTTGTTCATGAGGATACTGAACTCTTCCATAGTATTTCAATTGCATTTTATATAGAAAAGTTGTGCAACAACTAATAGATTCTGTTGTGCAACTTGTTTGCACGGGAAATCTGCCCTGTGTGGCACATTTCCACATTCTCCAAAATTAATTTCGGCTTTCTTGGCCATTTTTGTTTTTGAGGATGGCGTCTTCAAGCCATGAAGATGATCATTCAGCGAACGTTGATTTTTACACCAATTAATTTGATGTTGATTTTCCTACATTGCCTTCCTCACAAAAACATAACCAAGGTTACATGCACCAATACCGTCAGCAAAGTCTCTGACGTAAACACCATTTCTCCTGATGCTATCACCCCCACCACCACCAAGAACGACAACAACAACAACAACAACAACAACAACAACAACAGCAGCAACAACAACGACAAAACCAAGGACGCAAGGTCATCCGCCACAAATGTCCTTGCTAATACAACCACTGTCTTCACCACTGCTACCAGCACTACCGCTACCACCACCACAACAAACACGAACTTTGCAGAGGCTTTGAAGCCCAGAAAAAAATATTGAATTTCTCGAAAGAGGAATTATTCGCATGCAAAAGTATGCTAAGCAAAAAAGACATAACAGTCCATCTACAGATACCCGCAGACTTAAAAAAACATCGAAAACAAAACCATTATCTACAAAACGATAAACACGAAAACGAAGACTCCTGAAAAATTTAGTCAGGAAAAGGTTGAGAGGTATTTAAGGCCTATATGGGCTTATAAAACCTATATTACGAGAGGAACCAAGTTCGCAACAATCGAGGTGAGATTCGACAGCGAGCAGCGAGCCAAGGACCTCTCCACAAAGCCATTGCAGCATGAGAACCTGCTCATGATCCCTACGTACCTTGGTCGTTGGGTTACAAAGATAAAAATATCAAATGTGCCTCCTGAAATTGAGGTAAAATGGCTCGTATCTGTCACATGTCTCGACATAGAGGAGGAAGTAAATATTTTAGAATTTACTGCCGTGGTTAATGAAAACTGGATTGGCCAAGAAATTCAACTTCTTGTACAAGTTGATTCAGCCAATTACGAGAAGATTCCTCACAGAATCCAATTAACAGAGGATTCGAGTTTCCATCTTGCCGTCGAAGGCAGAAGACCAAGTTGCTACGTTTGTAGTAGCAAAACTCATCTACGAAGCACATGCCCAGTAGCCCAGGAGCAAAGGCAACAACAACGTCAACAACAAGACCAAGAAAAACAACAACCACAAGAAAACCAGAAACAAGAAAAAACCCAGCATTACTGCCCACACCGCCATATGCACAACTGGTCAAGCAGCTGTACAAAGAAATACAGAAACGCCAGCAACCAGCAAGCCAGCCGAACCAAACAACACCACCAGTACCACCAAGAACAGAATCAGCACCATCACCACCACCACCAACAACCCCACAAGAAGAAGGGAACACGAAAAAAACTCACACCCCACCCCAAAAAACCACATCCTAACTGTCACGAAACAGCACCAACACCACCAACAAAATCAACACACAATAATAGACCCAAATACTCTTCCCCCTCCCACCCTCTGATTCCTCCGACATGTCGTTTGAGGAAGACGACACAAAAGATTGGCAAGTGACCACGGGGGGGGGGGGAGAAGAAAAAGAGGAAAAAAGGATAGAAAAGCAATCAAACAAAGCGGGGAGGTTTACCTGCCCCGAAACCAACACATCCACAGAAAACAAAAACACCAACACAAACACACCAACACACAACCCACCAACAATGTTGACAGCAATAAACACAAACAATCCAGACCTAATGAAATACATTAGGTCAAACACCGACATAACAGAAAATGACACGAAAACAAGCAATCACCCACGTACAACACCACCACAATACATCAAAATCATACACATAACACGTAACACATACAACTCACTGAAATCTCTCTACCCGGATGCAGTAGGGAGATTCCAGAAATATTCATTAAAAAACTGTATAAAGACTTTCTGAGAGAAGACTGTGAGGTGAAGAACCAAGAACTCTCTCTCTCTCTCTCTCTCTCTCTCTCTCCTTTCGTGTGTAAAACACAAATTTTGATAGGAACATGCTCAAATTAGGCAGTATAAATGTACGTGGTTTAGGGTCGCCTTGGAAACAAGGGTACCTGTTAAACGACATCAAGTCACAAAATCTGCATGTCATAGCCATCAGCGAGACCAGACTCCACAGCCCGCGGCAGACATTTCGACATTTATTTTTCTCCGTGTCTTCCGAGAATGGGTGGAGGAGGCACCGCGGTGCTTCTTCCGAAGAGTTTGGACCTCAAAGTAAGAGCAATTTTCCTAGTCCCGGAGGGTAGGCTGGTCCTCTTGGATGTCGACGGCAGCAATGGGTGTGCTTTTCGACTGATAGCAGTTTATGCACCGTCCTTAACAGGTCGGCCAGATTTCTTTCGACGTCTAGAGGTCTTCTTGAGAACTTCTCGACCTTTACTTTTAGTGGGGGAATGGAACGCTACCCTGGACATGCATTTAGATTACGCAGGCAGCGATAGCAATAGAAAGGGATGCAAATGCCTCAAAGACCTGCTCAGACGTTTCCAACTGTCTGACAGGTACCGACTGGACCACCCGAATGTGCCAACGTGGACATGGAGTAACCGCATCGGGTCGTCCAGATCGTATTTAGATAGGGTATTCTGTAGGACAGTGGATAAGGATAGAATAGGTTGTCCATAATTCCACATAGTCAGCTACACAGACCACAATTTGTCACTTGTACGCTTGACTTAGATAAGACACATAGACAGGGTCCCGATTACTGGAAGCTGAACGCGTCGTTCACGGCACGCCAGGCTTACAGGGACCGGATTAGCACGTTAGTTAAGAGAGCATTAACGGGTGCCATCATCAACAACAGATGGTGGTATGCCCTCAAAAAAGCAATCAAAGCAGTTTCGGTTAGGTACAGTAAGGCCCTAGCGTTAGACCGAAATAGAATAGAAGGAGACCTAGTTAAGAAATTAGAAGAGGCACTTAGAACTGGCATCGCGTCCAACGTAATGGTGGCGTGGTTGGCCCTCGACCAACACTTCAATGCCAAACACGAAGGATGCATTGTCAGAGCTAGGATGCATGCTCTGAGGGACGAGGGAGTTGGAGCGGCCCGAGTGGCCCGAGTAGCGGAGGCGCAACGAGGCAACAGAGCCACCATTAGGTCCCTGACAGATGAAGAAGGGCGCGAATTACTCGAGCCTGAAAGGATGTGCGAGGCCTTTCAACAGCACTTTGCCCGACTGTTCGGGACAACTGGTGGGTCAGAACGCAGAGTGGACTTTAGTGCCTACCTGCATGGCCTGCCACGACTCTCAGCAAGAGAGGCAGAGTGTTGTGAAAGACCCATCACAGCCGCGGACGTACGGGATGCGATGGCAGGCTGCAAGGGAGACAAGTCGCCAGGCTTGGACGGTCTGCCCTACGAACTTTATTGTCATATGCCAGACTTGTTTGAAGGCATCTTGGCAGCTGTCTACTGCAACTGGCAACAAAAAGGGAGTATCCCCGTCTTTGTAAAGCGAGGAGCAGTGGCACTACTAAAGAAAGATCCAAACAAGGGGAACGTCATAGATAATTTTCGGCCCATCACTTTGCTCAACGCAGATTTGAAAATTTTGGCCAAGGTGTAAGCCGAGAGGTTGGCGCTTGTCATCGAGAAACTAGTCGACAGGGCGCAAATGTGCGCCGTGCCGGGTAGGAGTATCCATGACAACCTCCATCTGATCCGCTACATCATGGACAGGGTAGTTAAGGAACCTGGAATGGGTGGGGAGCTGATCAATTTGGATCAATCAAAAGCCTTCGATAGGGTAGACCATCACTACTTGGAGGCTGTCCTCATAGCAGCTGGTTTCAGTCCCGTCTTCCGCGGTTGGATCGCTGCCTTATACAGCAGCATCCACTCGGTAGTTCGCGTAAACGGTCATCTATCCAGACCATTTGACATCATGCGTTCGGTTCGTCAAGGATACCCCCTCTCGGCCCTTCTGTATGTATTGACTCTTGAGCCTCTACTGCGGAAGCTGGCGACGCTGAGGGGCATCCCACGAGAGCTGGGATGTGGGAGGAGCGTGTCTGCATACGCGGACGACGTCACCGTCATAGTGTCGAGCCAAAAGCACATCGAGCTGGTCGGCGAGAGACTAAAAAAATATGAAGTGGTAACGGGAGCAAAAATTAACCGGGATAAGTCAGTGGGCTTGCGGCTCGGCACCTGGAGAAGCAAGCCCATGCCGTCTAACAGCGTCTCCATTGTGGGACGCTGGACCGACGGGCCGGTTAAATTGCTCGGAGTCTGGTTCGGTCCGGACCTCCAAATGGAGAAGAACTGGGGGGCGAAATAACGACCAGGGTGGTCACTCTCACCCAGCAACGGGTCGAGAGGAAGCTATCCCTAAAAGGTCGGGTGAAGGTGGCGAACGCGTACATCGCATCCGTCATTGAATACCGTCTGACTGTCGTGCCTTGTCCCGGCCGTACCATCACGAAACTGGAACGCATACTCTTCCGCTTCTCGTGGAAGGGAAGCGTTCCGATGGTTAGGCGATCCATTTGCTGTCAACAGCCGCTAAATGGAGGGCTGGGTATGCCGTGGTTGATGATGCGCAGACATGCGCTGAGACTG
The DNA here is from genome assembly GCF_046866305.1 of Octopus bimaculoides. Lineage (NCBI taxonomy): Eukaryota > Metazoa > Mollusca > Cephalopoda > Octopoda > Octopodidae > Octopus > Octopus bimaculoides. Next base: position 22,644,699 of record NC_142943.1, read on the forward strand.
CGACATCTCCGGCATTTCATAGACGACGGTGAACAGGTGTGGACGCCGTTTGTGCGGCGCGCTTTCCCGCAGCTCGTCTCCTTAGCCGAACAGCAGTCGTGGATTAAACAGAGACCTAGGCTAGGCGAATTGCACCGCGAGTGTCGCGTTACTCTCAAGCAACTCTGCCGTCGGGACCAATCTTGTGCAACTTTAGTTCCACAAAAGCGTTCTATAGAGGATTAGTGGAGGGGAGGTGCGACGACGATCTCGGGCAGAATCTGGGCTCCGACGAGGAACACCTGACCCGCCTTTTCAGGACAACTTTCAGGCCGGGATCTATGGACAACCACCAGAGATCCCTGACCTGGCAGTGCTATCGAGAAGCATTACCCGTTCGGAATAAGCTGTACAGGCACGGTTCGAGACACACCGGACCGACCTGCCCGAAATGCGGTCAAAGCGACGAAACCGTTCTGCACGCACTCGTTCAGTGTCCAAAGATTTCCAACCTGTGGGCTTATGCCGAACGGCTGCTGTCACGTGTGTGACGAGTCCGCCTGTCGGCCGAGTCTGTTGTGCAAATTGCTCCGCCACCGTCCCTCAACAGGGAAGGCAAGGCAGTGTTCATCATACTGGTGGCCATGGTGAAAGAATGTGTGGTGGACCCGAGCGAAAGGATTAGAGACGAAAACCTACCTCTCTGGCCAATCGCTCATCAACTTTTTGAAAAGGAAGGTGAGAATAGAGAGGCAGGTTTTGTCTCGTGAAAGTTTCATTAAAAGGTGGGTGAATGTAGCAAAGACGGTGCGTGAGAGTGACGATACCTCTTTGAGTATGATCCTATAAATCGAGAAAAATAAAAAGAGAGAGAGAGAGAGTGAAAGAGAGAGAGAGAGAGAGAGAGAGAGAGAGAGAGAGAGAGAGAGAGAGAGAGAGAGAGAGAGCACATGTCTATTCCCTGGTGAGGTTACCGTGGTCTTTTCCGAATGCTTTTCTCTCCATGGATAAACCTAATGTTACCCCATTTTACACTATTGGCATTTTCTGTGATATACGATACCTTTTTTTTTTGCCCTACCGATCCCTTTTGATCGGATTTTTTTTTTGCTCCCACCGATCCCTTTTGATGGTTTTTTTTTTAAAGAAAAGCTCTACAATTGTATTTGTCCCCTCTGTGTGCAGCCCTGTGTGGCTAATAAAAGAAAGTTGTCTATCTATCTATCTATCTATCTATCTATCTATCTATCTATCTATCTATCTATCTATCTATCTCTACTGACGGACGTGCTGTCACATCGGCTGCAGAGGTAAACCTTTATTTGACCTTTTATTGCCCATATTTGTTAAAATTTTTTTAAATATATTCTGTGCGAAGCACCCAAGCTTCATTTGTGTATTTTTCGAAGGGAGGAATTGGCCCCTAGGGGCAGTTCCAGCCCCGTCAAAATATAAATTTTTTTCTCAGCATTTGGAAAAATGTCGAGAAACATTGTTTTGGAACGCTGTTCGAGTCCGTTCTTCGAACATCATTTCCCTAGCTTTGGAACGATAGATAAGAAAAAGAACGAAAACTGCACGCGCACACAAAAAGAAATTTCTAAGAACGTCATGAAAACAGCAACCACACATGTTGACAGTCCTCTCACCACCACCACCACCAATATGAAAGCTATGTCTGCTACGATCACCACCGGCAACAGCAGCAGCAGTAGCAACAACAACAACAACAACAACAGTGCATCAAGACCAACCACGACCAAAGTCTCTGCTATTACAGCAGTCTCCACAGCTACCGACACCACCACCACCAGCGACGACAAAAAAAAAAAAAAAAAAACTTTGCTGATGCACTCAGACAAAAAAAAAAAAATGAATTTTGCACTTCACAACAAAAGAAATTCAAGAAACAAAAGAACTATTAAACCAACAAGGACCAAGACTGAAGTTAAAAATACCTGAAAAAATCATTCATGATGTACAAAAACAAACCATCATATACAAAATTTTGAACACAAAAACACGAAAACCAGAACAACCAGCAACAGAAATTATTGAACAATGTTTGTATACCATATTGGCCCACAAGAACTACATAAACTGGGGGAACGGTTTCGCCACAGTGAGGGTTCGTTTTAACAGCGAAGAGAAAGCGAAAGAGTTGTCCACGCTGACTCTTCGTCCCGAAAATATAATATTGGTCCCCACGTACCTTGGACAAAGGGTAACCAGAGTATCGATAAAAAATGTCCATCCAGAAGTGGAACCACAATGGCTGTTATCAGGTATTTGTTATCACATGGAGGGAAATATAAACATTCTGGAGACTACTGCATTAAAGCAGGAAAACTGGAATGGAAAAAATTCGATGCCCTGTTACAAATTACACATGAAGAATTGCAAGAAATTCCAACTCAAATTGAGCCGCCAGACGGCTACACCCTCTACGTTGTGGTAGAAGGTAGGCCTCGATGCTACCTGTGTGGCATCGAAGGGCACCTCAAAAAAGATTGCCCAACAGCAACAGATAACAAAAAAACAAGAAGGAAAAACAGCCAAAAAAGGACCCCTACTACCCACACCACCACCAACACAAAGAACGAGCAAAAGGAGCAAGACTGAAGAATCCCACAAACCAAACCCGCCTACACCAACAAATGTACCCGAAAAAACACAAACAACAACTACAAGAACTAAGGAAACAGTAAAAGCAAAAGAAATACAAAGACTAATTCCCCTTCTCCCACATCACATACACCACAAGCAGATAATCAACAACCATCAACAACACACCCACTTCAACAAACAAACACACAAGCACACGACATGCCCTTACCCCCTTCCGATTCCTCAGAAGACTCGTCCGAGGACGAAAGTAGCAGTAGTGAGTGGCAAATAGCTAGAAAAGGACGGAGGAAAAGGAGTAAAAAAAGAACCAAACCAAATGCAAACACCAACAAAGCAGGGAGATATACATCTCCCGAAAACATCGTCTCCAAACATACCACAAACAACATCAACACCACAAGAACACACAGAAAACATGCTCACAGCAATAGACACTAGAAACACAGAATTAATGAACTACATAAATACAAAAACAAACATAACAAAAAACATCAAAACAAACAACCACCCATACACGACGCCACCCAATCACATAAAAATATATCACATCACGCCAACATTACACCACACTTTAAAATCCCTCTACTCCAATGCGGTAGGGGGATGCCAAAAATATTTAGCAAAAAAACTTTACAGCAGCCTCCTTAACGAAAATTCAAATGAAAAAACAACTGAACTTCCGAACGGTAAGTAACTCTCTGTTCCTATTCTTTTTAAACAGAGCGTTACTTGCATTAATTTCGTAAATAAATTTTTTCAATTAGTGACATTAATGCCCGAGGTTACCGTGATCTTTTCGTAGGTTTTTCTTTCCACGGATAACCTCCCTATTTCTTGGGATTTTTTTTTACATACCCCAAACGTTTTTCGATACCTTTTGATCGTTATCCCCATTTTTTTCTCGTCCCCTCGAAAAGAAAAACTCTACATTGTATTTGTCCCATCTATGTTGTGCCCTGTGTGGCTAATAAAGAAATCTATCTATCTATCTATCTATCTATCTATCTATCTATCTATCTGTAGCAAACTCATAAGAGGCGGAGAGAGAACGTAAGTTCGTTTGCCCGAACATGAGAAATTATTGATTTCTCATTGGTTAAAAATTACTGCCCATATACGAATTATGAATTTCGTTGAAGAAATCTTTCACGGGGTTACGGTTCTATGATTCGTGTATGAGTAGTTATAAAAACCCTGATTTTCGGCAAAATCTCCAGTGATCGTTGGATGTTACTCAAGTCCACGACACTCACCCTTTTGAGTATAGGCTAATATATATGCCATGTTCAATACTCAAATCCGACAATATTGAATTGTCGTGAAACCTTATTAGTTAGAATGAGAAACTAGTTAATGATAATTTTAAGTCGTAAATTCTCTACGATGAAATGCTTCGTTTCTAAATTTCTATGAATGTAAAAATATGTATATAATAAATTAATGTAGAAACTTAATTCCTTTTACTTCTCGTTTCTTTCAACTTGTTGAATTTATTTCTATATATTAATGAAACTGTATTTTTTTATGTGTAACGGTCAAAAAAATATAATCTACTAGCAGAAATACCCGGCGTTGCCCGGGTTAAAGAGAATAATAAAATCTAAAAACGCCGTCTAGACTACGCATCATCTTTATATATAGAGATGTATATACACACACGCACCCAAACACACGTATATATATGTATATCAATATAAATATATGAAAGTCAATGAAGTTTCGTAAAAGAAGGTGATCATGTACATACTTTCTTGCTGTTGTGATTATAACACCTCGTTGTAAACAATGTTCCTTGTTTTCCCTTGTGGAGCATATACAAATAGGTTTTTTTTGCTGCCCAATCTTGAGCAGCCAACATACAGTTGTCCATGTGAGAAGCAGGTCTCTTCCAAGAGAAGACCAGCTACAGACAGTGTTTGACCCTGAGATCTGTTTATGGACATGGCAAAAGTCACACGAAGGGGGAATTGTAGTCTTCTGAATGTAAAAGGAATGTCTGCTCCTGATGGAGTAAGAGGAATTCTTGGAATAAAGACGTCATCCCCTTTTGCACATCCAGAAAGAATGGTAGCCTCGATAACGTGTGACGTCATTTTCTTTATCACGAGTCGTGTTCCATTGCAAAGTCTTGGTGGTTCCAGATTGCGGAGCAGCATAACAGGCGTTCCAACTTTAAGTGATAATATGTGGGGAGGTAGTCCTGGAGGCTCCAACGAATTGAGAAATTCAGGAGGATAGTTCACCACTTCATTTGTATCTGGAACTGTATCAACAGACTTGTAAGTTTGAAGACTGTCGGGAAGAGAATGCATCAGGTGTTGATTAATTTTTGTAACAGCTACGTTTTTTGGAGCTAATATTGCTCTTTCACATAGCCAATTGTGATTTTGGTAGTTTTCTTTAAAGTTGGGAAAGACTTTGTGTTTGAGGTCATCTACAGAATTAACAACAGAACCAAATGGCCGGAGGTCTGCAACGAAAAATAATTTTACTCAACACTTTGCAAGTGAATCAGTGGAGGCAAAGATGCGTCTCATTTACTTGACAATTTATGCACCACATTGCAGAAATCACAATGTAAGTATATCTGAAAGGGTAGTCTTACACTGTTGTACCGTTGAATTACAAATAATGCTCATCTGTTATGTTCGGGTTAAAATTTCATCAACATCAAAAATATATGAATTTTCATGGGAGTTATGGCCGTTATGCATAGAATATAATTTCCAAATTTCATAAAGATCCATTCAGTACTTTTGACGTAGTTTTGGATAAGAAAACAAATGACTAATGTGTGTGTTTGTGTGCATGTGTATGTGTGTGTGATGGGTGTATATATGCATAGATATCTGTATGCATGTATATATGTATATATGTGTACATATTGCATGTACATCTATATATATATATATATATATATATATATATATATACATCTACACATATGTATACATATACATGTATGCATATAGATCTATCTATCTATATATATATATATATATATATATATATATATATATATATATATATATATATATATATATATATATATATATATATATATATATATACATATACGTGTACATATACATCTCTCTTTCTCTATATCTATACATATACGTGTACATATACACCTATATGTATACATATACATCTCTCTCTCTTTCTCTCTCTGTGAAAGTATCTGTCATTACAGTATCGAAATGTGATTGTTTCCGTTAGTGGAATAGTTTCATTTTTAAAGTGAAAGTATTTGACATGAGTGTTTTTGTTTCACTTTTGACACGTAATACTTAAATAGTGGAAGAGATATTATGTTGCCGTGTGCTCGAACTCTGCAAGAAGTTAAAATTTTTTTTGACTAAAACACAACTGGAACCCTAAGTAAGGCATGTATAAAATTTGAATGAAATTGGTTGTGTAGTTCTCGAGTTTTAGGGATTCACACACACAGACAGACAAACAGACAGACAGGCAGACAGACAGACAGACAGACAGACAGACAGACACACATTCTCATTTTTATATATATAGATATCTTCAACATACGTGCACATGATAAACGCTCACCCAGCGTTTTATCATGTATACATCATAACATTTACGCAGCCTAAACTAAACTAAGAGTTATGCTTAGTGATAAATACTTATAATTAAGTTATAAGTAACGAAATTATCATTATAGCTTTTAATTAATAAACAATAAAATTCGTTATAACTTACGAATGAAAACATAAATAAAGATATAGTATATCTCACATTTCAACGACCTGTTGTTGTGATAAACAACCAACATAGAAAAACTGGTGTCCGACCTGTTATACACATAAAATATCTATCTATCTATCTATCTATCTATCTATCTATCTCTTCTCACGGACGTGCTGTCACATCGGCTGCGAAGGTAAACGTTTATTTGGCCTTTTATTGTCCACATTTTGTTGGAATTTTTAAATAATTTTGTTGTGAAGCACCTAGGCTTCATTTGTGTGTATTTTCAAGGGAAGGAATTGACCCCCAGGGGCAGTTTTGGCCCTAGCAAAATACAAAAATTTCCTTCTTGACATTTGAAAAATGTCGAGAAACATAATTTTGGAACGCTTGTCTTGTTCTTTTGACAAGCATTTCCCGAGGCTTCAGATGCCAGAAGAGAAAAAAGAACAGAGTAGCGCGTGCTCATACAGTGACAGGAACGCAGTTGCTGTAAACGTCACAAAGACTGTGATTACAGCTACTAACAGCCCTCTCACCACCACCACCACCACCACCACCACCAACACCAACAACAAAAACAAAACTGTAACCAAGGTTACAAAACCATGCGTAAAAACCGTCACAAATGTCTCTGACGTAAGCACCATTGTTGCTGATGCCATCATCACCACCACCAACAACAACGACAACAACAACAACAACAACAACAACAACAACAACAACAACAACAACAACAACAACAACAGCAACAACAAGGACGTAAAGTTATCGGCCGTCAGCAATGACACCATCACCTGTTCAACAAACTCTGCTGCCACTACCACCACCTTTGAACCAGGCAGTACATACACCAACATAAACAAAAATATCCAGAAGAACATGTCCGCCAGCACAACAAAAACAAATTTCGCAAATGCTCTAAAGGAAAAAAGAACAATAGTGACATTCACACAAAAACAAATAAAAGACACAAAATCCCTTCTTACGAAAGAAGGAGATGATGTCAGAATAAACATACCAAAAGATATTATAGAAATGAAAAACAAAAAGTGCATCATTTATAAACTGGTAAACACAAAAACCAGACGTGTAGAAAATGTTAGCACAGATAAAATTGAAGTTTGTCTTAGAAAAATTTGGCCTTATCAAAATCAAGTCACCTAGGGAAGAAAATTTGGAACGGTGCAAGTGAGATTTCTGGATGAAAATTTAGCTAAACAATTTTCGACACTCTCTCTCTCCACACAGATGATTTGGTAATGATACCGAGTTATCTAGGACAGAGAGTGACCAAAGTTATGATAAAAAATGTGCCATCGGAGGTGGACACCCAATGGCTGATATTGGCCGTGTGCCTGGAAATGGAGGAGGCAAATATTTTGGAGATTACGGTCGGAGAGGAAAAGAACAGGGGAGGGAAAAATCTGGAAATCCTTCTCCATATCACGGAGGAGGCTTCACAGAAAATTCCTCCAAACATTAGATTGGCAGAGGACCACAAGCTGTATGTGGTGGTAGAGGGCAGGCGACCTCGCTGTTACCTATGCAACAGCGAAGCACATCTGAAAAAGGACTGCCCTCTGGCCGCTAAACAAAAACAACAACAACAACAACAACAGAAGCAACTACCAAATACCCCCAACAGAAAAACCTTACTACCAACACCACCAGCAACACAAAAAACAACAACAGAAATATCAGCAATAACCACAACAGAAACTGCAAAAACAGAAGAAAAAAAAGAAAATTCCAAGACTGCCTCTCCCTCCCCCATATCACATACACCACACACAAATAACAAGCAGCCAACATCAATAAAAACAGCAACACAAACATTCACAGAAACACACACAGACGCACAAAATTTGCCGTTACCTCTTTCTGACTCCTCAGATCTCCCATCATCCGATGAAGAGAGTGGGGAGGAGTGGAAAATAGCTACGAAAGGAAAGAGGAAGCGCAGTAAGAAGAAAACAAAACAAAATGCAAACACAAACAAAGCAGGGAGATTCACATCTCCCGAAAATACTACTAACACCAATAGTAATATAAAAAAAACAATGCTAACAGCAATAGACAGTACAAACACAGAGTTGATGAATTACATCAACTCTAAAACAAACATCACAAATAACGATATCAAAACCAACAACCACCCACGTACAACACCGCCAAAACACATTAAAATTATTCATGTAACACTAGAATTACACAACACAATAAAATCCCTCTACCCCAACTCGGTAGGGGGATTCCAGAAATATTTGTGCAAGAAATTGTACAATAGCCTCCTTGGTGAAAAATCCAAGGAGGAAACAAAACTTTCTAACGGTAAGTAACACCCTGTTCTTTTGTTTTGTGCTTTAAAGCACACGTATAAATAGAATCATGGTGAAGATTGGTTGTGTGAATGTGCGTGGCTTAGGGTCCCCTTGGAAACAAGGGTACCTCTTAAATGACATCAAGTCACACAATTTGGATATCATAGCCATTAGTGAGACCAGACTCCATGAACCGCGGGCCCTAAAGTCCATGTTTGGCGGACAGTTTAACATTTATTTTTCTCCCTGTCTGCCGAGGATGGGCGGTAGTGGCACGGCGGTTCTTTTTCGCAAGAGTCTGGATCTCCAAGTAAAGACGATATTTACGGACCCGGAGGGTAGACTGGTTGTCCTAGATGTGGACGGCAGCGATGGAGGTGCTTTTCGGTTGCTGGCAGTTTATGTGCCTCCTTTAACAGGTCGGTCAGACTTCTTTCGACGTCTAGAAGTATTCCTGGGAACGTCTCGTCCCTTACTTTTAGTGGGGGATTGGAATGCTACCTTGGACACGCATCTAGACTACGTGGGGAGTGACAAAACTAGAAGGGGATGCAAAGGCCTCATAGACCTGCTCAGACGCTTCCAGTTGTCTGACAGGTACCGACTCGACCACCCAAATGTGCCAACGTGGACTTGGAGCAACCGCATTGGGTCGTCGAGATCGTATCTAGATAGGATAGTGTGTAGGACAAGAGATAGAGATAGTTTAGGATGTCCACAGTTCCACATAGTCAGCTACACGGATCACAAACTTGTGACGTGTACGCTAGACTTAGATAAGGCACATAGGCAGGGTCCCGGTTACTGGAAACTAAACGCGTCTTTCCCGTCGAGACAGGTTTTCAGAGACCGGATTAGCACGTTAGTAAAGAGGGCTTTGACGGGAGCCATCGTCAACAACAAATGGTGGTTTGCCCTCAAGAGAGCAGTAAGGGCGGAAGCAATAAGGTATAGCAGGGCACTAGCTGTAGAGAGGAACAGAGTAGAGGGGGAGCTAGTGATAAAGTTAGAAGAGGCATTGCGAAGTGGCATCGCATCCGACGTTTTAGCGGCGAGGTTGGCCCTCGACCAACACTTCAATGCTAAACACGAAGGGTGTGCTGTCAGGGCAAGGATGCGTGCTCTGAGGAATGAAGGTGTTGGAGCCGCACGAGAAGCCCGGGTGGCGGAGGCGCAGCGGGGTAACAGAGCCACCATCCGGTCTCTGGTAGACGAACAGGGGCGCGAATTGCTCGAGCCGAGCAAGATGTGCGAGGCGTTTCAGCGGCATTTTGCCCGACTGTTCGGGAGGAGTGGCGAGCGAGAAGGCAGGGTGGATTTTAGTGCCTACCTGCACAGCTTGCCACGACTCTCGGCAAGAGAGGCGGAGTGCTGCGAAGGGGTCATCACGGCGGAGGAGGTGAGGGACGCGATGGCGGGTTGCTCGCCGGACAAATCTCCGGGTTTGGATGGTCTGCCCTACGAGCTTTACAACTGTATGCCAGACTTGTTTGGAGAAGTCTTGGCGGCCGTGTACTGCAACTGGCAGCAGAACGGGAGCATTCCCGGTTTTGTGAGCCGAGGAGCGGTAACGCTGCTGAAGAAAGATCCAAACAAGGGGGACGCCATAGATAACTTTAGGCCCATCACTCTGCTCAATGCAGACATGAAAATTTTGGCCAAGGTGTTAGCCAAGCGGTTGGCGCTTGTCATCGAGAAACTGGTCGGCACGGAGCAGACGTGCGCCGTGCCGGGCCGGAGCATCCATAACAACCTCCATCTGATGCGCTACATCATAGAGAGGGTAGTTAAGGAACCTGGCATGGGTGGGGCCCTGATCAATTTGGATCAATCCAAAGCTTTCGATAGGGTAGACCATCGATACTTGGAGGCCGTCCTCGAAGCGGCCGGCTTCGGTCCCGTTTTCCGCGGCTGGATGGCTGCCTTGTACACAGGCATCCGTTCGGTTGTTCGCGTCAATGGACGTCTATCGGGACCCTTCGACATTGCACGTTCGGTTCGTCAGGGATGCCCCCTGTCGCCGCTCCTGTACGTATTGACTCTCGAGCCACTACTGCGGAAGCTGGCGACGCTGAGGGGCATCCCGCGAGAACTGGGGTGCGGGACGAGCGTGTCGGCATACGCGGACGACGTCACCGTCATAGCGTCTAGCCACGAGCACATAGAGCTTGTCGGCGAGACGCTGAAAGACTACGAAGCGGTGACGGGAGCGAAAATCAACCGGGATAAGTCGGTGGGTTTGCTGCTCGGCACCTGGAGGAGCAAGCCCATACCGTCCGGCAGCGCCTCAGTAGTGGGACGCTGGACGGACGGTCCGGTCAAGTTGCTCGGAGTCTGGTTCGGTCCGGACCTGCAAACGGAGAAGAACTGGGACGAGATAACGAGTAGGGTGGCCACTCTCTGCCGGCAATGGTCCGAGAGGAAGCTGTCCCTAAAAGGTTGGGCGGAGGTGGCGAACGCGTACATCGCGTCCGTCATCGAATACCGCCTGACCGTCGTGCCTTGTCCCGATCGCGCCATCACCGAAATGGAGCGCATCCTCTTCCGCTTTTTGTGGAAAGGAAGCGTTCCGATGGTGAGGCGATCCGTTTGTTGCCAACACCCACTGAAAGGAGGGCTGGGCATGCCGTGGTTGATGATGCGCAGACATGCGCTGAGACTGCGACATCTCCGGCTCTACGTAGACGACGGTGAGCAGGTGTGGTCGCCGTTTGTGCGACGCGCTTTCCCGCAGCTCGTCTCCATGACCGAGCTGCAGTCGTGGATCAAAAAGAGGCCGAGGAATGGCGAATGGCACCGTGAGTGTCGCGTTGCTCTGCAACAACTTTGCCGTCCCGGGTCGACCTTGAGCGGCTGCATCACAACGAAGTCATTCTATAGGGGATTAGTGGAGGGCTGGTACGACGACGATCTCGGGGCGAACCTGGGCGTCGACGAGGAATACCTGACCCGCCTGTTCAGGACGACCTTCGGGCCGGGACCTATGGACAACTTCCAGAGATCCCTGGCCTGGCAGTGTTACCGAGAGGCGCTACCCGTTCGGGATAAGCTCTATAGACACGGCTCGCGAAATGCGGGGCCGACCTGCCCGAGATGCGGTCAGAGCGATGAAACCGTTCTGCACGCACTCGTGCAGTGTCCAACCATTTCGGAGCTGTGGGCTTATGTCGAACGACTGCTGTCACGTGTGGGACGAGTCGGTTTATCAACCGAGTCTATCGTCAATATCGTCACGCCTCCTTCCTTTAAACGGGAAGGAAGAGCTGTATTTATCGTACTTGTGGCTATGGCCAAAGAATGCATCTGGTGGACGCGTCTGAAAGGATTAGAGACAAATACTTTCCTCTCTGGTCAATCTCTCATCAACTTTTTCAAGTATCACTTGAAAAGGAAGGTGAGAGTAGAGAGGCAAGTGTTGTCTAGCAAATGTTTCGAAAAAAGATGGATACATGTAGCAAGAATGGCACGTATAAATGACGAAGCCACCTTGACCATCATTCTATAAAACGTTTTAAAATTTTGTAAACAGAGAGTTACTTACGTTTCTTGAATAAATAAAAGAAATTTTATTTAACAAACTGTGACACTAAGGACCGAGGTTACCGTGGTCTTTTCGTAGGTTTTTCTTTCCACAGATAACCTCCCCATTTATTGGGAATTTTCTGTATTATTTCGTATTTTTTGTAAATACCCCAAACGTTTTGCGATGTTTTTTTTCATCGTTGTCCCCACTTTTGTTTTTTTTTCTGCTTTGTTTTCGCCCCCCTCGAAAAGAAAAAACTCTACATTTGTATTTTGTCCCCTCTATGTTGAGCCCTGTGTGGCTAATAAAGAAACATATCTATCTATCTATCTATCTATCTATCTATCTATCTATCTATCTATCTATCTATCTATCTATTGGCGTATACTGGGATATAAGTATGTGTGAAATAGCTGTCAAGAGTTATGGTCGTATTACGCTTTAAGTATGCTATCTGGCCCACCGGCTTCACGCTAGGATGGCTGGATAGCTATCAAAAGATTTATTGCCATATGCTTGACTATAAATATGAGACAGCGTGTGTGTGTGGGGGCTGGGTGGTGCGTGTGTGCGTGTGCGTGTATGTGTGTGTTTGTGTGTGTGTGCTTGTGTGTGTGTAAGCGACTAACGGTGTGATGTGTACTGATTCAATAGTTTATTTTATTTTCCTTTATTGTATGATCTATTTCCCTTGTTATTTGTATTTCTGAATTACTTCTCGTTTGTATCTATAGCTTTGCAACTAAACCTGTTCCTAGCCATTTAATGTATTATATGTATTAAAGATACAACCACTAAAAACATGCTCTAGTGAATCTGAAAGAACGAAAGTTGCATATAAAACGAGACACATTATTACATCACCTGACGAGAAGCTTCCGCATTGTGTGATACACCGAAATTAAGCGTATAGTTTCTCATCCACGAGGGAGCGATGCAGGATGTGTCGAAACGATCGTAGTGATCAATGAAGTTTCCTGTATTTTCCATTTACCATCTCTGTCGTTTCTGTTATACATACATACATGCATGCATACATACATACATACATACATACATACATACATACATACATACATTAAAGGAAAATGGATAACAACACCAAGGCAGGACGACCGCCATCAGAAGCAAGGTATGTATGTAGGAAAGTTCTAGACAGAGAATTCAGTGTATAAAAGAATAAAACAGTAGATAGAAGAATAAAGACAGGAGAATAAAGTTCACAGCTCATCTTGTTCTAGAGGGTTTAGAAGTTAGTCTGTATTCCGTGAAGGTATAGTCCCAGGTAAATCCAGGCAATATTTGGTATGTTGCATTCAGATTGAAGGAATAAATAAAGTGGTTAGTTTGTAAGAAAAATTGTCCATGTGGGTGTAAGAGAGATAAACATCATGATAGACAGATAGATCAGAGAGAAAGGTGAGGGTTGTAAGTGAGTAGATAGAAGAGAGAAAAGAAAGGAAGAGGATAGGTACTGGAAATAGAAAGAATGAGAGCAAAAGTAAAAATAAAACTAAAACTAAAAACAAAGATAAAGATAAAAGATAAGAGTCAGGTATTATTCTTCGACAGGGTAGGTTCCAGGTGAGAGGTCAGGGATTAAGGTTTTGGTAACGTAGAGGAGAACCTCTACGTTACCAAAACCCTAATTTATGGCTATTAAAGGGTAATTAGATAGATAGATGAATTCTAGGTCCAGCGTGGTTAGAAAGAATATTTAACTTTAGTTTAGTGGTCGGTAAGCAGAGCTAAAATGCTAGAAATAGATGCCTAACTTATATGTTTAAAATTTAAAAAAGAATAACAATTAAAAGGTGACAATTAAAAAAAATATTGCAGGAAAAACGCACGCATATTGCAACGACTGTGAATGTAGATAGGCAAGTGTCATGCGTATTGATTTTGCTTGCATTTGGACCTGTGTAAGAACTTAAAGATAGAAGAGATAGAAATGATAGAAGAGAATGTTTCATGCTGTCTATTAAGTAATTGTGATGAATCATGAATTAATATTTGGAAGGCTCCCTTCACGCAGAGTCCACATGCAGAGCGCTGGTATTGGTATGGGACATTAGAATCTATTATGGCCCAGGTAACTTTTACTTTTAGCCTATATGGAATCAGCCTCTGATTCCTACTCTATTTCCTATAAACTGACAAGGCGAGTTAGCTCTAGCCCTTGGCAACCGGGTGAGATGAGGAGGATTAATCAAATGCGAAATCATCGATGATCTGGCTTTGTCTCGCTATTTATTCATTAGGTAAGTGCTTCCCCCGTGGCTAAAAGTTGTTCTGACTCTTGTTTCTAAGAATGCTGGTGCTGACTAGTAACCTTAGTCACCTTAGTGACGTCTATACTTGTGCCTTTTGTTTGTAAATTGTGAAAACACCGCCTTAATAATACGCGCGCGCGCACACACACACAGAGCGAATATATTATGTTATTGTTTCACTTTTATACACACAATGCATTCACGCATGTCAGTCGAAAAGTGGAAGTGTAATAGTAATACTTTAACACTCAGTAGTTTTACACTTCTGTATATGACATGTACATACTATTCATGTAAGTGCTTCTTCATATACTGTTTTCTGTCTTGCCATGTTTATCACTGAGAATGTAGAAGTTCTTATCACCTCCAACTGTAGAATATCCAACTTACAGCTGACCATGTGAGAAGGACGGTTGAAGGAGGTTAAGTCCTTTAGAGATTAACCTTGTGCTTTGTTGATAGACATTGCAAAGCTAAGTTAAACAGGAAACTGTATTCTCTTGAACTGAAATGAGAGATCATTTGAGATGAGAATATCCTTGGAATGAAGACATTCTCATCCATCATGTTGTCATGATGGAGATGGGGTTTCTCAGCTGCATAGGAGACTTGCACATTTGTACCTATATCAAAGTGGCATCCCAGTGTGCATCATCTTCCAGAGGACTCCTGAGATGGCAAGCCTGGCAATATACTTGACATGTGGCATGGTGTAATAGAAGCCTTAGATAGTCGCACTCTAAATAGTTGGGATGGACAACATAGACTCTGCTAAGTGTGTCTCATTTCTTGATTCCCAGATGATGTGTGGATGCTCCAAGTGCACGTCTTTTCCTTTTGTTTTGGTACCAGGTATAGAATTGTGGAACTTCATTGTATAACAGTCTTGTAGTAAATTCATCATCTTGACAGCTTGAATAATGCTGTGAGTATGGTATTTTGGGGAGCTTCCATTTGTAGTTGGACTGTGTCTGTCAGTGTACTGTCTCTGAGATGAAGGATAGTGTCACGCTTGTCATGTTCTTGCCCAACCAGAAGCACAGCTATTTCATTTGCTGTTGGCGCATTAAATCTCCGTCCATGTTGACAGGATGGTTTCGTTTCTAATCTGATAACTGCCTTGTAATCCATGGAGTCGGGTGGAATTGTTTCAAGTGCAGTCTTGAAGCTTCTGATCAGGTTGTTGTTGCTATGCAGCATCTTTTGCAGAGACACTATAATGTTCCTCCTGATGCTAGAAATGTTCTTGCACCTCTTTTGCTCTTCTTGTTGAGAATCACCCATAAAATATATTTGAAGTAAATTTGGTGAGTCATTTGACAGAGGTAGTAGAGAGCCAGTCCGATGATAAATATGACCTTGGATCTTGAAAGTTTGCATGAATCCTAGCTCATTTATATCTTTTGTGGCTCCAAATGATGTTATCTGTAGTGCAGCATTGTACTGTCTAATTTTGTTTTGGAAGTGCTTGGAATCTTGGTCAGTTGATGACAACGTTTTCTTCAGTGACTCCGGAGGTGGGGGTGGGGGTGGGTTGCAGTGAGTTTAACCTTTCCACCACTGCAGCACAGTGTAGGTGTCTCTCCAGACTACTTCTTTGCATTACAATGTATGCACTCAGTTGTCATTGCCCCGATGGAAACTCTGGTGTCATCTGCATAATGAACTGCTGGATAATAATTGAAAGCTACTTCATAGAAGTTGCTTCTCTGAGCTGTTGCAACTGCACTTCGTTCTGCAGTGGAGATCCTATTCCTTATCAGTCGTGGATACCTTTGTTCATCACTTGGTTCGTTTCTTAGTATGCTTCCATTCCTGCAGCTATCTCTCTTTACCTGAACAGACATTCTTTTGGCTGACTTTGATATTGTAGACAAATTGGCATAACTACAGATTTTTGCGCCCCGCCCAACTTTGGATGATCATAACTTTCATAAAAATGGATATTTTTTTAACGAAATTTTCTACGAATATGGGTTATATCGTGTAGATTCCGAATATATAAAATTTTGTGGGGCAAGTGTTTTAGAAGGGGTGGGTGGGGAATTGCTGAAAATTCACCGGACTCCACTTCAATTCGTCTTAACTTTCAAGAAAATGAATATTTTAAAATGAAATTCCCTACAAATATACCCCGGACTATGTAGATTCTGAGAACATAGAAATTTTGGAGGAAAACAATTGGGGGTTATTTTAGAGAAGTATTCCCCACTCGTGGGTGTTTCTGAACAAGTCGTCCATATTTGTTTCATTTTCTTCGTTTAGTGCGTTTGTGCATCCGTAGATTTCTACCAACACACACACACACACACACACGTAATTAAAAAATGTTCAAACGTGGACTTATTCCATTCAATATCACGTTTATTATAGAGATTAAGTAACAAATTATACCTTATACTTCTATATCTAACTGCGAGTATATTCCTTATTTTTGCTTCTGGTGTCTTCTGCCTTTCTATTGGAAACGTTTACCTGGGAATTTACTTAAAGTGAAAAAAAATCGTATACAACAGATAAGTCGTCTTAATAACATATTTCTGTGTAACAGGCCTTTAGATGTTATTTTAAGCATAACGAGTTTTCTGGTGAGGGTTTCATTTGCCTTCATTGCCTTTTTGATGCTTCAGTAGAAATCTACGGATGCACAAACGCACAAAACGGAGAAAATGAAACAAATATGGACGACTTATTCCGAAACACCCCCGAATGGGGAACAGTTCTCAAAAGTAACCCCTAATTGTTCCCCCCCCAAATTTTGTGTCCTCGGAATCGATGTCCTTGAAAGAACAGGAGATAATTAAGTGATGGCGATCCCAATGAAGGTGCACGTGCGTGTATGTGCCTGTAAAAATGGTGTGTATATGAGAATGGTGTATATGAGAATGGTGTATATGAGAATGGTGTATATAAGAATGGTGTATATGAGAATGGTGTATATGAGAATGTGTGTATATGAGAATGGTATGTGTGAGTGTGTAAATGTGTGTGTGTGTGTGAATAGGGGCTAGTGATTTTTTCAAGTCTTTGTCAAGTCTGGGTGTGTACGTGTTTAAGTGTGTTTGTGCATCTGCAGCATGTGACTGATGATATAGTGGTATGTGTGTGGAGTAATGTGGGGTGGTGTAGATGTGGGGTGGAGTATCAATGAACAGAGGAAGGGAGGGTGTGTGAGGTAGGATGTGGAGTGGGGATATGTATGTATGTATGCATGTATGTATGTATGTATGTATGTAGGTATGTATATATTTGTAAATAGGTGTAGTCGTAGCTGTGTGGTAAGCTGTTTGTTTCCGAACTATAATACTTATACCTTGTTCAGTCCCACTGCATGGCACCTTAGGCCTCTTCTACTATAGCACTGGGTCGGTCAAAGCCTTGTGAGTTGATTTGGTACACGGAAGCGTATATATATATGTATATATATATATATATATATATATATATATATATATATATATATATATATATATATCATTCAGTTCTTTTGGGATTAATAGATATGCGGGTATTCTATTTCAGATAATACAAAAAAAATAATCTAATGAGTATATCTGAAAGTAAACTCATGGTATCCATTTGCACATCACGAAATAATACTTAAAGGACTTAACCATTATACCAGCAGAGTATATATTATACTTCCTTAATTATCTCCTACTTTAGATAACACTTAAATTAATTAATTATGAAGGAACTACACGTGTTTCAGTATTGGGAGATTATACATACATACATACATACATACATACATACACACACACACACGCACGCACACACACACACACATGATTATATGTATTTATTTTCTCTTAGTTAACAATTAACTCCGACAAAACAAATTGGTTAGTAGATACCAGGGTAGCAAAGATCACAAAATAACTGTGGTGTAACTCCCGTTTACGAGGTAGAAACTCCCTGTTAATTTGGGGTATTTTGAATAAATATAAAATTGAATAAATGGAGTAATACGCATATGTTAAATGAATTCTTTTATTTCCGACATATGTTTCGAAGATTACAAATGGTTCCTTCCAAAGGAATGAGTGATGTTGATAAAGTTTTAATCTTCTCTTCAGGGAAATTCATAAGAGCCAGCTTAACCGTAAGACATTTTAACCGAATGCGACAACTGCGGGTAGAGAAGATTGCTACATATCTTATTTGAAAAAACCATTGGAAAATGCAAAGGAGGGAAGAAAAAAAGGAAAAATAGAAAACTAGAATTTAGAAAGGGAAGTCAATAAAATGATTTAAAACTAGTGTTTTATGTATAATGGGACTGCAGAGGGTAAATAATCTTGTATTTAAACATGTAGTGTTGAGATAAACACACACACACACACACACACACACACACACACACACACACACACACACACACACACACACACACACACACACACACACACACACACACACACACACACACACACACACAAACACACACACACATACACACACACACATATACATGTGTATGTGTGTGTATACATACATACATAATACATATCTATCTATCTATCTATCTATCTATCTATCTATCTATCTATCTATCTATCTATCTATCTATATATATGTACACACACACACGATAAACGCACGGTAATAAAAGTAATGGCAATGTTATATATATAGAAAAATGAAGCTTGTATGATCTTGTAAGTGTATGACAATATATAAAGGTGATGAATGCTAAAGAAAGAGTATGTTGTTAAGGGAAATGGAAATTAGAGGGGGAAAATAAGGGATTAACGGAGTAAAAATTACTTGTTTAAACTAAGTTAATATTATTACCAAAGTTTCCTTCGATATCCACGCACTATAGGTGTTGATACAAGGATTTACCAATGAATAAAATAAAGTGGACGGATCTATTTTGTGTAGAGCAGTATTTTATACGTAATAAAGTAGGGAGAAGAAAATATCTATATGTTTTAAATTCATCTTACGATAAACGTAAACAAACAAACTAAGATTGCTTTCAGAAGCTTTGATATGTCTTAGAAAGTTAAAGACATTTAAAATTCTCAATTGTTTTACGGTTAAGCTGGCTCTTATGAATTTCCCCGAAGAGAAGATTACATCTTTATCAACATCACTCATTTCTTTGGAAGGAACCATTTGTAATCTTCGAAACATATGTCGGAAATAAAAGAATTCATTTAACATATGCGTATTACTCCATTTATTAAATTTTATATATATATATATATATATATATATATATATACACGTTTCCGTGTACGTAATCAACTCACAAGGCTTTGACTAACCCAGTGTTATAGAAGAGGCCTAAGGTGCCACACAGTGGGACTGAACAACGTGTAAGTATTATAATTCGGAAACAAACAGCTTACCACACATAAGTACATATATGCAATCATCAGATTTACAATTATTCCAACACATCTTCCGGTTCTTTTTCAAAATATCATAAATATAATTTTACATCCCTTTAAAAAATAAGCAATAAAATTAAGCATTAAACATTAAAAATTTAAAATAAAGAATAAAAAACATACTTTGTAATATTTCAATTAATTTATAAATTATACATTATGAATATGAATTAGTATATGTATCAACCTTGTAAAGTCAAGTATATAATGTCAAATACAATTTATAAGAGATAAAATTATACTTCAGAATAAAAATGGCTGTTTAAATGAGAAATATAACAAGAAAAATTCAAATACATATCTTCCTTTTTGGTAGTAGCAAGATTAGTTTTCAAAATGGTGATTAGAGGAAGAAGATAGCAGGGAACTATGGGAATTTATAGGTGATTAGTACCAAGGGGGGGGGGGTAATTACACTATGCATAGTTTAAATTTAAACTAGCCTCTATTAGCTTATGTTGGGAGAGAGATATAATTTTAGTAATATTTAATTCATTTATTTATTTAAAATATTCATTTATTTATATAGTCTATTCAAATGCTGTAGAAATAAAATTGTGTGGATATTTGATTCAGGGGTGGGTGTTCAGTATTTCATTTTATTGAAGGTAAAATTACTTCGGTGCCTACATTTAAATCCACGTTCATCATGTGTTTAATAATTCATCTCTAGACTGTAGTAGTTTCATAAATTCTGTTATGCATAATAAACACATTTTATTCCCAATATTATAGGAGTGGGCTCTACCTATTATACTCCAATTAAGGGTGTACTCTCTTTTTCTAGATTTTAATTCCTATTCATATTTACTTAAGCCTGTGGACTTACTTACTTAAATTAGGATTTTTGAAGGTCTGGTAGTCTTGATCCAATATAAGCTGTTGATCCAATATAAGCCTTATTTATAATTTTATTATTATTGTTCTTAGAGCTTACTATACATTTATAAATAACATTATCAGTATTACAGTTATTAGAGAGCTTACATTTTGTCTTATCACATGAGCATTTTTTTATATGTTAATTAAGACTTCTATCACTATCGGTTATATTATTGCTAGAGCTATTATTATTATGCTATTATAATAATTATTTAATTTCTTATTATTTATAGAGGAAATGATATTACCTACATTTCTCGATGTTGAGTATCCCACTCTTATGCTTTTATTGGAAAATATATTTGCATAACTGTTGTCCTTTTTAAAAACCATTTTTACAATTCTAAGTGTCTCCTTAATAATATTAGTCATCACTTAAGCCCCACACGGAATAATTAACCATATATACTTTTTATTTTTTATATTTTTTTTATATCATCATTACTAGACATCATCGGTATTAAATTGTTCTTAAGTATATTATATATCTGCTTGTATACTTTCCTATGTTTCTTACTATTGCTCATATTCTCATTATCAATAGTACTATAATTATTGTAATCATTAATAACAACTATATTGTTTTTATCTTTAGTTTGTTATATTGTCTTTTATCATTATTCATATTTTTACTGTTATAATTATTATTAGTTTTATTTGGATTAACTGTTATATTATTATTATTGTTCAGTAGTTTTATTTTTATAACGTGCTTTCACTTCACTACCGAGCGCAGCTCTGTGCGCCTTGGGTATGTGCTGTAGTTTGCTGTGGTGCTCTTATGTTTACTGTATTGAAAGTGTTTTGCGTAGAATGTGTGCAGTACCCAGTAGTGCAATTTTCTGTATGTTATATATATTTGTAAGTCCTGGTGTTTTTGTTATGTATTTGTCTGAATATTTTTTTATTATACCTAAGGCACCTACTATGATAGGAATTGTTTCTGTTTTTAGATTCCACATTCGAGTTATCTCTATTTCCAGGTCTTTGTATTTTGAAAGTTTTTCCATTTCTTTTAGAGAAACGTTGTCATCTGCTGGTATTGATACATCAATTAGAAAGCATTTTGTTTCTTCATGATCTTTGACAACTATATCTGGTCTATTTGCCTTAATTTCTCTATCTGTGTGTATTGGCATATCCCAGAGTGTGGTTGCTTTCTCGTTTTCTGTGACCTTTTCTGGCGTGTGTTTATACCATCTTTTTTCTGTTGTTATTCCATAGTGTTGGCATAGCTTCCAGTGTATATAGGTCCCAGCTCTGTCGTGTCTGTGAATATATTCCTTCTTAGCCAGGACTGGGCAGCCAGAGATAATATGATTTACTGTTTCTTGTCCATCTCCACATATTCAGCAGTTACTTGTTATATTTCTTTTCATTATGTGTTTTTGGTAATTTCTGGTGGGGAGGCTTTGGTCTTGTGCAGCAATTACAAATCCTTCAGTCTCTGCTTTGAGTCCTGAGCTTCTCAGCCATTGCTGGGATTTTTCTCTGTCTATTTCTTTTGCATTTAGTTTAGCCCAGTATTTACCATGTAGGGGCTTTTCTTGCCATCGTTTTATCATTGTCCGTTGCTGTTCTAGTTTTAGTTTGGATTTCATTTGTTTTATAGCTTTTCTTCTTCTTCTTCTTCTTCTTCTTCTTCTTCTTCTTCTTCTTCTTCTTCTTCTTCTTCTTCTTCTTCTTCTTCTTCTTCTTCTTCTTCTTCTTCTTCTTCTTCTTCGTATTTGTTAGGTAGATTGATTTCTTGTTTGTATTTGTCAGCTTCCTTAAATACTGAAAACAGTTTTTTGTTTTGCTCGTGTTTTGTGGCTATTTGTATTAGTTTCCCTTGCTTCTGGAGTAGGTATTTTTGCAGTCCTATGGTGGTTATTTTATAATAGTTTTCCAGCTGTATAAGACCCCTGCCACCTTCTGTGCGTTGTATATATAGCCTTTCTATGTCAGATTTTGGGTGGTGCATCCTATATCCTGTCATTATTTTTCTTGTTTTCCTGTCTATTTTACATAGTTCGTTTAGTATCCAGTTAAGGATATTGTAGCTGTAGCTTGTAACTGGGACAGCTAATGTGTTGATACCCATTATCTTGTTTTTAGCATTGAGCTCTGTTTTTAGTATTGATCTAACTCGTCTATAGTACACTTTCTTTATTTTTTCTTTCATTTGTCTATGTTGTATCCTATCTAGTTCATTGACTCCTAAATACTTATATGGTTGGCTTTCGTCTAGTGCTCTTATTTCATTGGCTTTATCTAGTGTTATATTGCTACTTTTAACTAATTTTCCTCTTTTCAGGGTTGCTTTGGCACATTTTTCTAATCCGAATTTCATATCTATTTCCTTGGTAAAGCCGTGTACTGTCTGTAGTAGTGTTTCTAGCTCTTTGTCGTTTTTTGCATATAATTTTAGGTCATCCATATATAGAAGGTGGCTGACTGTTTTTCCGTAGCATTTGTAACCACATCCAGTTCTATTTAGCAATTCAGTTAAAGGTGTGAGTGCCAGGCAGAACAGGAGTGGGGGATTAAGATGGTTTTCCCTTTTGTGAGCAATTCAGGCATTGTCTCTGGATCTGCTAGTATGCTGTTAAAGTTTACTGCCAGCTTTTTATGCATTCCTGTCAGGTGTTTTAACTAGAATTGGGGATCTTGTCGTGCCCGGGTGCCTTCCAGTTGCTTAGTCTTTGCAGTGTCTGGGTGACCTCTTCAGTTGTTATAGGGGCCCAGAGTTGCTCAGGTGCTAAGTTTGTTGTTTTAATGGTCCTTTTCTGGGGTTGTTGCTTCACCGACCATATTTGTTTCCAGAATTTCTCTAGTTCTTCTGCTGTTGGTGCTGAAGTAATGTCTATTTTATTTTTACCCAGTTCTTGGTAGAGTTTTTTGGGGTTGGATTTGAACTGTTTGTTTTGTTCAAAGAAACGTTGGCGTTTCTCATATCGGCGGATCCTTTGTGCTTTGACAAGGATGTCTTGCTTTAGTTTTTCTTTTGCCTCAGGTAAGTCTTTTTCTGTAATGCTGTATTTGTACAGTATTTTTGTTTTCTTCTTGTTACTTAGTAGTGTTGATTGTTTACTAATTTCGTTGAGAATCGATAAATCTTTTCTCTTTTTGTTTTAATTTTGTTCTGGATGTTATTTATCCACAAGGTCTGTTTGGGTGGTAGAACTCCTGTTCGGATGGGTTTGAGTGAGTATCCTGCTTCTTTTGTGGCTGCAGTGGCTGCCGCATATATTATGTCATTTAGCTCAGTGATATTGCCTGTTGTTAGTTCCGTGACGGCCAGGTTTATGTTATTTATTAATGATGTTGTTTTATTGTCTATTTTGATTTTTGGGAGATATAATCTGTAGTCCATTCTAAGATCTGTGGTTTTCAGTTCTTTGGTTATTCTCATTTTCATAATATCGTAATTATTAGGTTTCCCTTCGTTATTTCCAGGCTTTAGATTTGTTTTGCCTTCCTTTTCATTCATATGTTTGTCTGTGGTGTTCTGGATTGGTGCTTTTTGTACACTATTATACATCTCTACGGTCTGGGTTTGTTGTTTTTTGTTTACTTCGTTTTTGCCGGAAATGTTACGTTTGTCCTCGTGTTTTGCTATCTCAGTGTTTATATTATTATTTGGCATTGCTGTGTGACTACTATCTAGATTTTCCTCGTGTATTGTTTCTTTCAATTGTTCTATTTCTATTTCTGATATTATTTTTGCTTTTAGAATATATCTTCTTATGTTAGCTAGTTTGTTAGGGTTCATTGTTTTATCGAGGTCTATATTTACATTATTTTTCTTCCATATTTTATATGTATGTGTTGTTGCGTTTTCGTTTTTTGGGTAGAGCACTGCTGTGAAATAGGCGTGTAGGATCGAAATGTGTTCCTCACGTGTCCATTTATGCCGTTTTGGTTTTGTTTGCGGGACATGAGGAACAACGTCCGGCCCTTTATTTTGACGGTCATCGTTTTCGTAGGGTACCGGTTCGTTTATTTCTGTTGTCAGATTGTTTTGCACGTTCATATCTTCGTACTTTTTTCGTAACAAGCTTACAGTACGTACTTCTCGGTTGTTATTCTTGTGTGGAATAATACCGGTGTTATTTAATCTGTTGGTAATTTTTTTGTACATGGTGTTTTGGGGTTCGAAGATGGTCTGATTTTGATGTAACACGTGTGTTTACGATCGCTGTGCGGGTAGTGGAGGTATCAAGTTAAAATACATCATTATATTTGGAAAAATAGAGATAAATTTCAATGAGTATTACTTACTCGGATATAGTCCAACCCTTTGTCAGCTATTTATTGGCTCCATGCGATGTCTTTATTTCCGATGTTTTTGGATAAGTTTCGGAGCAGTGATTTATCGTACTCACATGTTAAACTTCCCCGGTGTCTTCTCGTTAAACTTCCCCGGTGTCTTCTCGTTAAACTTCCCCGGTGTCTTCTGTTAAACTTCCCCGCTGTCTTCTCGTTAAACTTCCCCGGTGTCTTCTCGTTAAACTTCCCCGGTGTCTTCTCTTATTATTATTATTGTTCAGTAGTTTTATTTTTATAACGTGCTTTCACTTTCTAATCCGAATTTCTATAACCAGAAATTGGGGACCTTGTCGTGTCCAGGTGCCTTCCAGTTGCTTAGTCTTTGCAGCGTCTGGGTGACCTCTTCAGTTGTTATAGGGGCCCAGAGTTACTCAGGTGCTAAGTTCGTTGTTTTAATGGTTCTTTTCTGGGGTTGTTGCTTCACCGACCATATTTGTTTCCAGAATTTCTCTAGTTCTTCTGCTGTTGGTGCTGAAGTAATGTCTATTTTATTTTTACCCAGTTCTTGGTAGAGTTTTTTGGGGTTGGATTTGAACTGTTTGTTTTGTTCAAAGAAACGTTGGCGTTTCTCATATCGGCGGATCATTTGTGCTTTGGCAAGGATGTCTTGCTTTAGTTTTTCTTTTGTCTCAGGTAAGTCTTTTTCTGTAATGCTGTATTTGTACAGTATTTTTGTTTTCTTCTTGTTACTTAGTAGTGTTGATTGTTTACTAATTTCGTTGAGAATCGATAAATTTTTTCTCTTTTTTTAAATTTTGTTCTGGATGTTATTTATTCACAAGGTCTGTTTGGGTGGTAGAACTCCTGTTCGGATGGGTTTGAGTAAGCACCTGAAAAATAACAACCTGTTTCCAGAAGAGCAGAAGGGATGCTGCATGGGCTCATACGGCTGTAAAGATCAATTATTGATCAATAAAGCCATAACTGAAGACAGCCGCAGAAAGAAGAAAGGCCTCAGTATGGCCTGGGTGGACTACCAAAAGGCTTTCGACAGTGTTCCCCACACGTGGATTCTGGAAACACTAGCCATAAACAAGGTGGCACCAATTATTATAAAATACGTAAGGCACTCAATGAACAAATGGCAGACATTGCTACAGCTCCAAACAAAAGAGGGACTTGTGAAAATGAAAGCCATCCCCATTAGAAGAGGAATATTCCAGGGAGACACGCTCTCTCCACTCCTGTTCTGCCTGGCACTCACACCTTTAACTGAATTGCTAAATAGAACTGGATGCGGATACAAATGCTATGGGAAAACAGTCAGCCACCTTTTATATATGGATGACCTAAAATTATACGCTAAAAATGACAAAGAGCTGGAAACACTACTACAGACAGTACATGGCTTTACCAAGGAAACAGATATGAAATTCGGATTAGAAAAATGTGCCAAAGCAACCCTGAAAAGAGGAAAATTAGTTAAAATTAGCAACATCACACTAGATAAAGCCAATGAAATAAGAGAACTAGACGAAAGCCAACCATACAAATATTTAGGAGTCAATGAACTAGATAGGATACAACACACACAAATGAAAGAAAAAATAAAGAAAGAGTACTATAGACGAGTTAGATCAATACTAAAAACAGAGCTCAATGCTAAAAACAAGATAATGGGTATCAACACTTTAGCTGTCCCAGTTATAAGCTACAGCTACAATATCCTTAACTGGACACTAAACGAACTATGTAAAATAGACAGGAAAACAAGAAAAATAATGACAGGATATAGGATGCACCACCCAAAATCTGACATAGAAAGGCTATATATACAACGCACAGAAGGTGGCAGGGGTCTTATACAGCTGGAAAACTATTATAAAATAACCACCATAGGACTGCAAAAATACCTACTCCAGAAGCAAGGAAAACTAATACAAATAGCCACAAAACACGAGCAAAACAAAAAACTGTTTTCAGTATTTAAGGAAGCTGACAAATACAAACAAGAAATCATACTACCTAACAAATACGAAGAAGAAGAAGAAGAAGAAGAAGAAGAAGAAGAAGAAGAAGAAGAAGAAGAAGAAGAAGAAGAAGAAGAAGAAGAAGAAGAAGAAGAAGAAGAAGAAGAAGAAGAAGAAGAAACAACAAAAGCTATAAAACAAATGAAATCCAAACTAAAACTAGAACAGCAACGGTCCATGATGAAACGATGGCAAGAAAAGCCCCTACATGGTAAATACTGGGCTAAACTAAATGCAAAAGAAATAGACAGAGAAAACCCCCAGCAATGGTTGAGAAGCTCAGGACTCAAAAGAGAGACTGAAGGATTTTTAATTGCTGCACAAGACCAAAGCCTCCCCACCAGAAATTACCAAAAATATATAATGAAAAGAAATATAACAAGTAACTATAGAATATGTGGAGATGGACAAGAAACAATAAATCATATTATCTCTGGCTGCCCAGTCCTGGCTAAGAAGGAATATATTCACAGACACGACAGAGTTGGGACCTATATACACTGGAAGTTATGCCAACACTATGGAATAACAACAGAAAAAGATGGTATAAACACATGCCAGAAAAGGTCACAGAAAACGAGAAAGCAATCATACTCTGTGATATGCCAATACACACAGATAGAGAAATTAAGGCAAATAGACCAGATATAGTTGTCAAAGATCATGAAGAAAAAAATGCTTTCTAATTGATGTATCAATACCAGCAGATGACAACGTTTCCCTAAAAGAAATGGAAAAACTTTCAAAATACAAAGACCTGGAAATAGAGGTAACTCGAATGTGGAATCTAAAAACAGAAACAATTCCTATCATAGTAGGTGCCTTAGGTATAATAAAAAAAATATTCAGACAAATACATAACAAAAACACCAGGACTTACAAATATATATAACATACAGAAAATTGCACTACTGGGCACTGCACACATCCTAGGCAAGACATTTTCAATACAGTAACCATAAGAGCATCACAGCAAACCACAGCACACACCCAAGGCGCACAGAGCCGCGCTCGGTAGTGAAGTGAAAGTACGTTATAATAATAATAATAATAATAATAATAATAATAATAATAATAATAATAATAATAATAACAATAATAAACACCGGGGAAGTTTAACATGTGAGAACGATAAATCACTGCTCCGAAACTTATCCAAAAACATCGGAAATAAAGACATCGCATTGAGCCAAAAAATAGCTGACAAAGGGTTGGATTATATCCGAGTAAGTAATACTCATTGAAATTTATTTCTATCTTTCC
Source organism: Octopus bimaculoides (assembly GCF_046866305.1). Lineage (NCBI taxonomy): Eukaryota > Metazoa > Mollusca > Cephalopoda > Octopoda > Octopodidae > Octopus > Octopus bimaculoides. The sequence goes on from NC_142943.1 coordinate 22,672,965, forward strand.
AAATATAATGATGTATTTTAACTTGATACCTCCACTACCCGCACAGCGATCGTAAACACACGTGTTACATCAAAATCAAACCAATAAATTTCAATGAGTATTACTTACTCGGATATAGTCCAACCCTTTGTCAGCTATTTTTTGGCTCCATGCGATGTCTTTATTTCCGATGTTTTTGGATAAATTTCGGAGCAGTGATTTATCGTTCTCACATGTTAAACATCCCCGGTGTAGTCTTCACATCCCCGGTGTAGTCTTCACATCCCCGGTGTAGTCTTCACATCCTCGGTGTAGTCTTACATCCCCGGTGTAGTCTTCTTCTTCTTCTTCTTCTTCTTCTTCTTCTTCTTCTCCTTCTTCTTCTTCTTCTTCTTCTTCTTCTTAATATTATTAATGTGTTCCTAATAACTATAGAATTTTATATTAGAGTTATATCCTGCTTCTTTTAATGCTTTACTATAATATTGGGCATGTTTAATAAAAGTGTCATAATCTGAGGATAGCATAGATATTCTTTTGCCTATATTATCTATTAAAGCTTCTTTAACTGATCTAGGATGGTTATTTAAAGAACTAATGTACTTTAGGTTTTCTTTCAGTGGATCTTATTAGTGATTAGATTAAAGTTGACGTCTAGATAATTTACTGCATAATGCTCGTTCTCTATAGATATCCCTAGGCCATTATTCTTAAAGAACTTGTACATTTTCTTCTTAATGACCTATTGGTACAGTTCCTGGTTATAAGTAGTAGGTCATCCCTATAAAGACCACCCTCTATATTTGTAAATTCTATTTCTAGTTCTGATAAGATATATAAACCTACAAGATCGGTAACCTGGGCAAAATCCGGGACAACCATGGGTACCCCGGATTCTGACTTTATTAGATACTTTGTATATTTCTAGATAAATATATAAATATATGATAAATAAAACCCCAAGGTACGATTTGCAGATGCATGTAATGGTGAAGGGTTGTACCTGATTGATTTAGAAATTCATTTTCCCAAATTATTTAAATTATATATATAATGAATACTAAAACGAATGGTTTGCACTTGGTAATTTACTGGTAAAGCACGGTTACTTTAGATATACTTTATATATTAACGCGATCGTTCTTAATCAAGTCGTGATTTTTAGCATGAAAAGTTCCGATTTGTGCTGACGCCAAATAGATACTAAACTTGCCGTACGATCCACTCTAGTAGATTTCGATGGTAGATTATGGAGTAGATTCGATAGGGAGAATGCACTTGATATAGCAATGGGTTCATATGATTCTGCTCGGATCACTGACCTATATATATATATATATCCTTTTATTAATCCAGTCTTCCTTTCCGGAAGTAACAGGAGGTCTATATAGGGATGACGCCTTATTATTTCTGGACAGAAGTAGCAAAAGACAGTTAAAAAGGCATAGGAAAAATATACGGTATAATTTTCAGGAGATGCCGTCTCTGCTCCGAGGAATCCCTGTCTATTCTATGGACTAACAAGAAGATCATTAATAGAATTTCTGAACGACTCTCGAGATGCCTACACGCATATAAATGTACTTTCGCACAATGCAGTGGGAATGAATTTTGAGTAACCGTTAACATAATTTTATTTACTTTAAGGTAGAGATGACTTAAGTTTACTTTTAACCTTCCCATTCTTACAAACACAAAGTAGATAGTTAACTCGCTTTGTGATCATGAGTGCACCAAATCTAACGCGTGCATATGCTCACATTTTTGTGGATCCCTGTATAAGCGAGTGTACTCGCGTCATGCAGCTTGCCCGAGGGCGTTTATACATCTATATTTGTTAACGGTTATTTTTAATACTTTTCTCGCTGGATTGTGTGTTCGTTTCTCCTTTTGCCATCTGTGATTTTATTTTTGATCTTCTATATAAATGAAGATATTTCCGTCTGGTTGCTTTTCTTTCTACAAAACGAGAAGTTACATTGCAGAACTGTTATTTTAACAAGTTGTATTTATTTATCACCCGATGAGATACATCTGCATCACCGGATACTCCTGAACCAGTTGTTGAGTGTCCCACCATGAGGGATCGACGCTAGATGTGTCGAGACAATTGTCGTGATTAATAATACATTCTGGTATATTCTATCTTCCGTCTTTCATTTTACCACACACACACACACACACACACACACACACACACACACACATATATATATATAGAGAGAGAAATATATGATTTTAAAAATCCTGGCAGATATCAATTAAACACTTAAATAAAGGAATAAAGTTAAATTTGTATTCTACTTTAAATAAAGTTAAAGTAGAATACAAATCCCAGTTAAATCCTCATGCACGACAGGTTAATCCAACAATACTTTTGTAGAATTTTAAGAAATTCAGAGTATTTAACAACTAATAATATGTATAAAGAAAATCTTATTTTTATTTTAGATCACACCTTAAAACCAACAATCGGTTCAATTCACACACATATAAACAATATTATTTCGCTAACCACGACCTTGAAATGATTGTGATTTCGTATTTTCTTATTAAGTTTTTAGCCCATGTTCTTGTATGAAAGTTTGTGAATGAATCAGCAAGTAGAAAAATCTAAGGGAAGGTAATTAGTGATTGCTATTCTTCGGGACAGAAGTAATTGCTCATCTTTTGTGTGGGATAAATTAATATATATGAACACATGAGCTAAAGTAGTGAGATGAAATATGTACAGTGGTGGACATGCGATCATGGATTAGAGTATATAAAGTTAGTTATGCGTTCATATTTAGGCGTGTTCTGTATTTTTCGATAAATAAATTTTCTTTATTTAAATGTTCTGGTAGAGAAATTGTTTCCTTGCACTGGTAGATGGGGAAAACCGTGAAATTTAGTTGGAGATTCCCGGCACATCTCTCTATGTGTTCACTCAAAGGAATCTCTCTATTCTTGGGAAACGGATCTGTTCCTTATGCAGTGTGGTTCTCTGTTTAAGTGACATACTTGTCCACAACCTGAGCAAGTTCTCAACTAGCAATAACCATGCCTCGGATAACCCTCATTGGCTATGGTACCGCCTCTGCGCAAAGTTATAACAAGTTATAAATTAAATTGTCGGATGCACAAGTAAAGCTGGTCTTAATTGTGAACCTCTTTCTTTATTTGAAGTGGAATTCCGAGTCTTCCAGTAGGTTGGAGGCATGTTCCACAGTTTGGGCATCCACATATTTTAACTATTGGTTTCGTGGTTGATGTGTATAGTTTAGCATTTGTTAGTACTCTTTTCATCGGTTTGGGTTGCTTTTTACATTTAATGAATTTGTGTTTAAAGAATGTACCTCATCTTTAGATCCCTAATGAGCATTGGTAGATTTTGTACAATGGTGTTGTATGCCTCATTGTTTCTAGGGTTGTGAGTCGATATATACGGTAGTATTTTGAGACGAAGTGTGGGGTTTCGTTTTGTTTCCCTTAATGTTTTAATGTCTATTTTCATCATCTATAAATGTCTCTCGGTTTGTGTTGTTCTGCGGTCATGAAGACGAAAGTCCCGAGTATTTCCATCAGACACTATTGTCAAAATCGTTTTCGTTAAATTAAAAGGAATATTTCTTTTGATGTGTTTCGGGTGGCTTGAACTAAACAGAAGATATTGCTTCGAGTCAGTTGGTTTATGACAGATGTGGGTTACGATTTCGTTGTTGACTCTTTTTTACCAGAATATCTAAGAAAGGGAGTTGCTCTTTGCTATATTCCATGGTAAACTGAGTGTTTGGATTTATATTATTTACTATTGATTTAAATTCCAACAGTTTATCAATGGTCTCATTCCAAATATTAAAGTAGTCATTCAGATATCTTTGCCAGTTTTTTTTCAGTTACTGAAATAAGTAAAAAATAAAAAGAAGATAATTAATAAAAGATGTGCATGCTTACATTAAGGCGAAACATGTTCAGCCGTCTACATACAAGCACATACACGCGCGCGCACCCACCCCACACACGCTCTAGTGTGCAGGCACACTTTTTCTCTTTCTCTCGCATATACGCGCACACATGGTTTTCTTTTGTTGTGTTGCAATTTCGATATAGTTGTTTAGTGATTGCTTGTGTGTGCGTAAGAGAGAAGAGAGACGGTGAAAAAGAGAAAGAGAGAGGGGAAAGAGGTAGAGATTGAGAGGAAAAGAGAGAGGGAGAGGGAGATGCATAGTGAGGAAAAGATCATTTTTGTTAAGAACAGTATAGAAAGAATTTCAATGCTACCTTTTCTTGATAAATCCGCACTATTGACGCTGAACAAGCTTTGGAAACAAGATAAGCAGGTAAAATCGCTTCTCTTAATCAGATTTTCCTACACTTGCTCATTTTTTGTTTTAATATTATGAATTATCTTTTATGTATTGAAGAAAATGTAATCGTTGTGATTTTAACTAATTCTCTCTTCATTTCCATGTTTTGGCGGAGTTCTGATCGAAGCACACCATATAAGTGGCAATAATACTTTTGCTTTTGTTTTACTCGATTTTTTTTAATTCATCTGCAGATGGTTTTGGTTATAGTGGTCATTGGCTGTGTAGCACAATGCACACTCCCTCCACCAGAAAAAAACATTTAACTGTATTGTTGCACAGTGTGTAATGTGTCAGATGCTATATTGATAGCAGATTTGAGATCAGAGCAACATTCTTCTAGTCTGAACCCAGACTGCCCTATGAGGAACTAGATGCTGATAGTGCACATCAACTAAGGGGACTGTCAGCAACCACAAGCCTGGTTTTATATCAGAGCTTTCCTTCTCCTAGATGGGTTGCTCTCACCATGGCTAAGGAGCCCAATCTGCCCCATACATATATATATGAATACCCCACCCCACAAAATACCTAAGATTTAAGAATATGAATAAGATATATAAAGCAATATATACGTATGTACATGTTATAATGTGAATCCTCGTCCACTTGTATATTGTTGTCGTGAGCACTGTAATATTCTATTATGTTGTGGCGGTATTCCGCGTTTTATTATCTTAGGCTTGTCTATCGTGCTATCACTGATAGCTCCGCAAGACAACTTTGAAACGTCTACCTTGACGGTAACTCGAACTCGTATATATCACTTAACTGGCACTGACTCCAGCTGAGAACTCGTACAACGACTGTATTGGTGCACAGTGTGTAATATGTCGGATGCTATATTGATAGCAGATTTGAGATCAGAGCAACATTCTTCTAGTCTAGTTGCTTAAAGGTTACTGAACACAGACTGCCCTATGAGGAACTAGATGCTGATTGTCCCACTTTTCCACGTGGGAAGGGGAGTACTATTTTCCCTACAACAGTACACATATTTTGTTGGATGACCGCTGACCACGCTAGTCTGCAAGAAACAGCTTAAGCATGTATTGGGTTGGCAACTAAGTTCCCACCGTTTTTGTAAATTTTAATTTTTTTAAAGGTTTAATAAAAAAAATAACAACTAATTAATCAATAATGTATTCACCCTTGTTGTTTACGACTTCTTCCCAACGTTCAACAAGATTTTCAATACCTCGTTGGTAGAAATCACCCGATTTCGACTCGAAAAATTGATCCAACAAAACTCTCAATTCTGCATCAGTATTGAACGAAACTCCGCGCATAGCATTTGAAAGAGATCGAAAGAGGTGGAAATCCGTTGGTGCCAAATTAGGAAAGTACGGCGGGTGTGGAAGCACTTCCCAGCCATGCGTTTGAATGACTTCTTTGGTCATATTAGCAATATGAGGGCGGGCGTTGTCGTGCAGCAGAACTGCATGCTGACGATTAGGACCTTTCTCTTGAATAGCCGTGTTGAGTCGTTCCATCTGTTGAACATAGAGTTCCGCGTTGACCGTTTGGTTCCGTTCAAGTAATTCGTAATGGATAATCCCTTTCCAGTCCCACCATACGCACATCGTTTTACGCAGATGAAGATCTTGTTTCACGCGCGGTGTCGCTTGTTTACCGGGGCTAAGCCATTCCTTATGCTGCTTCATATTGATGTATAGGCACCATTTTTCGTCGCTAGTAACGATTCGGTAAAGTGCTTGCGTCCATGAGTTGAGCGGTGACGAGCAAGCAAACCAGTGGAAATTGTGGCTCGTTGATTTTTGTTGTTGTCACTTAAGGCATGCAGAACCCATGCTCCATACTTCTGAACCTTTCCCATCGAGTGAAGATGCTTCTCTATAACAGTGTGGAATCATTGCATTTTCTCTGCCAGTTCCCTTGTCGTAACTGACGAGAATTTTCGTGCAAAAGTTGGTTTAATCGCTCTTCATCGAACTCAGCTGGACTACCAGAACGAGGTGCGTCTTTGAGGTCAAAATTTCCATTTTTGAACTTGGCATACCATTCACGAGCGGTTCTTTCAGCTATGGTACCCTCTCCATACACAGCACAAATGTCGCGATCAGCTTTTGCGGCCTTAGAACCTTGGTTAAAAGCTTGGTGGGGTTGCGAGTTTAGTCGCCGACGATCCAATCATGTAAGAGTTTGTACTAGGTTCCATGTTACCAGTGGCGAACAATAGCAACTAATAGCACCTGAGAGCAACCTGACTAATAATGTGGGAGTTATGGGAGCTAATGCTGCTTATTACTAGAGTCTTTTATTTAATTCTATTTTGAGGCTGTTGCCTAAAGAGATATCGTTGCAGTGAGTGGCAGCTCACATAAGCTGTTTCGTTGTTAGGGGGAAAGTGGAGGAATTATGTGAATAACATGAGCAAGCTGGAAGATATAGTTCTCTAGGTAGTGAATTAAAGAAAGAAGAGATGACGCTAGTCTGCAAGAAACAGCTTAATCATGTATGCGTATAATAATAATACATTGCTATGCTAGAAAAAAGAATCAATGTAGCTGAAGAAAAAGAGCAAGCTTACTGATGAAAAGTTTCAAAGTCTGTCAGAGCAACGCTAGAGAGAAGGAGAAAGGAGAGGGATAGAGAAAGCGACAGAGAAAGTGTGTGTGTGTGTGTGTCTACATTTCTTCTCACACCACCACTGGACAACTGTTATTCGTGTATTTACGTCTAGTAGCTTAGCGGTTTGGCAAAAGGTACCAATAGAATAAGTACTAGGCTTAAAATATAAGCCCTGGGGTCAATTTATTTGACTAAAAACCTTCAATGCAATGCCTCGGCATGGACACAGTCAAATGACTGAAACAAGTAAGGGATGAGAGATAAAGATAAACCAGATGCAAACCAGATACAAAAACGAAGAAAGATAACACACACACACACGCACACACTTCCTGGCTAGCTTATTTGGGACAATACCAATGGAGGCCAGATTCCTGTTCCCTTTGGTTTGCTTCTGCTCTGATTGCCTTGAACAGTGATTCGCCAAAACCCACACATTTTGCGTGGTACCAAGCATGGCACAACTCACAGCCAACTGATCTCTGTTTATCCTCCACTTCTTTCTCACATAAGTTGTAAATGCTTGTGTGTTTTGTTTGGTCCCTTTCAGTTCATTTAGCAGTAATCTGGGTCTCCAACTGATCCCCGGCATCAGTTTTTTTTGCTAGTACTAGTTTTACTACTGCTTTGGTTTAAAGCAAAACCTCTCCTAGTTCCAGCTGCTTTCTGTACACTCATTATTTTTGTCTCTGTCGGTTTTAGATCTAGATCAGCTAAGTTGGTTGTCGTAGGCCTATGCATTAAAAGTCAACACGGATCGTCAATGCTCAGCTTGCTTCAGGACTTGCACCAAGTCGTAAAAAATAAATGGAAAAAACAAACACTCCATTTAGAATAAAATGAATTGCTCTTCTAATAAAATTAGGTTTCTAGTCGTTCATATAATGCAAAACTCATTTATCAGAAAAAAAAGAAGTGCATTCGCATTCGTTCCTTATTCACTCTGTACTTGTTCTGTATTCCGACATGGATGTCTATATTTTGTGCAAAATAGTATTCTTGAAGAGCAAGCTTCAAGTATAGCGTAAGCGGTTCAGTTTATATTTCATCAACATGGAAGAATGATCCCAAAAATGGATGAATGTTTCTAATTCTTTGTATACCTCATTTATTTTGTATACATGTTCCATTTTCAAAACTATTGCATTTCATTAATTGGGGAAGTGCGTTTCTGGTTATGTATAATTTGAAGAATATAACAAAGAAAACAGCTCTTTCACACAATTCTACATCAACAACTATTGCTCTTTTAGCAACAAGAAGACAATGTATCATCGATCTAACAACACATGAAAATTTCTAACAAAAGCAAAGAAAACTACTACTCGATATTTTGCATTATGGTTACTTCCTATCCAACAGCTGTTGCTATTTCATACAAACTAGCTAATGGAAACGAGTCTCATTTACCGTCAAATAACAATCAGCGTAATTTAGAAGCTGTGACCGCCTCGTCATTTATCAATAAGTATTAAAAAAATTAGACATACATTTCGTATCTGAGAAACTATAAATAATCCTTATTACCCTAGGCACAAGGCTACAAATGTTACATGAAAATGTTTGTTAATCGAAATGATTTCTTATATTTTGGTTTGGGAGGGGAAGTGGGGGAGATCATGCTAGCTCTCATATTTACTTACCTACATATATTAGACAAAAGGTATTTATACATCTCTCTCTCTACACACACACACACACATATATATACATACACACACACACACATATATAAATACAATACAAATATGTCTATCTACACACACACATATTTACATATATATACACACATGCTCGGATATACTTATACATACACGCATATATACGTATCCATACACATGCATATATACATACATGATACATATCATACATGTGTATAACATATGTATGTGTATGTATGCATGCATGTGTGCATATATGTGTATTTGTATACATGTAGGTTTATATGTATGTTTGTGTATGCATATGTACGTATATATGTGTGTGCGTATGTGTGTATTATGTGTGGTGTATGCGTGCGAGTAGATGTAATCGCCTTACCTCGGTTTTCCTTTCGTCGACTGCGAGTCTGTCTTGCGGTATCCGATCCTCGAAGCTTGCCCCGACCCGAAGAACACCAGGAATAGCAGCTGCTTCCCCAAACCTAGACCGTCGCTTAGCACGTCCTCTGCTGACCACGACCCCGTTCGAAAAAGGGCACGAATCCCGATCGAGGCTCCCTCTGCCCTTCTTCCTCTTCCGGTCAAGTCGCACTTCCGGTCAGCTCCCCAGTCACTGACGTCATACCACATTATGTATATATATGCATGTGTATGGAGACGTATATGTGTATGTATGAGTATATCCGTACATGGATGTATATATATGTGTATGTGTGCGCGTGTGTGTGTAGATAAATATATGTGTATTTATATATATATATATATATATATATATATATATATATATATATATATATATATATATATATATATATATATATGTATGCATGTATGTGTGTAATGTGTCAGATGCTATATTGATAGCAGATTTGAGATCAGAGCGGCATTCTTCTTGTCTAGTTGCTTAAAGGTTACTGAACCCAGACTGTCCTATGAGGAACTAGATGCTGATAGTGCACATCAACTAAGGGGACTGTGTATAGTTTAGCATTTGTTAGTACTCTTTTCATCGGTTTGGTTTGCTTTTTACATTTAATGAATTTGTGTTTAAAGAATGTACCTCATCTTTAGATCCCTAATGAGCATTGGTAGATTTTGTACAATGGTGTTGTATGCCTCATTGTTTCTAGGGTTGTGAGTCGATATATACGGTAGTATTTTGAGACGAAGTGTGGGGTTTCGTTTTGTTTCCCTTAATGTTTTAATGTCTATTTTCATCATCTATAAATGTCTCTCGGTCTTGAAGACGAAGGTCCCGAGTATTTCCATCAGACACTATTGTGCAAATCGTTTTCGTTAAATCAACAGGAATATTTCTTTTGATGTGTTTCGGGTGGCTTGAACTAAACAGAAGATATTGCTTCGATTCAGTTGGTTTATGACAGATGTGGGTTACAATTTCGTTGTTGACTCTTTTTTACCAGAATATCTAAGAAAGGGAGTTGCTCTTTGCTATATTCCATGGTAAACTGAGTGTTTGGATTTATATTATTTACTATTGATTTAAATTCCAACAGTTTATCAATGGTCTCATTCCAAATATTAAAGTAGTCATTCAGATATCTTTGCCAGTTTTTTTTCAGTTACTGAAATAAGTAAAAAATAAAAAGAAGATAATTAATAAAAGATGTGCATGCTTACATTAAGGCGAAACATGTTCAGCCGTCTACATACAAGCACATACACGCGCGCGCACCCACCCCACACACGCTCTAGTGTGCAGGCACACTTTTTCTCTTTCTCTCGCATATACGCGCACACATGGTTTTCTTTTGTTGTGTTGCAATTTCGATATAGTTGTTTAGTGATTGCTTGTGTGTGCGTAAGAGAGAAGAGAGACGGTGAAAAAGAGAAAGAGAGAGGGGAAAGAGGTAGAGATTGAGAGGAAAAGAGAGAGGGAGAGGGAGATGCATAGTGAGGAAAAGATCATTTTTGTTAAGAACAGTATAGAAAGAATTTCAATGCTACCTTTTCTTGATAAATCCGCACTATTGACGCTGAACAAGCTTTGGAAACAAGATAAGCAGGTAAAATCGCTTCTCTTAATCAGATTTTCCTACACTTGCTCATTTTTTGTTTTAATATTATGAATTATCTTTTATGTATTGAAGAAAATGTAATCGTTGTGATTTTAACTAATTCTCTCTTCATTTCCATGTTTTGGCGGAGTTCTGATCGAAGCACACCATATAAGTGGCAATAATACTTTTGCTTTTGTTTTACTCGATTTTTTTTAATTCATCTGCAGATGGTTTTGGTTATAGTGGTCATTGGCTGTGTAGCACAATGCACACTCCCTCCACCAGAAAAAAACATTTAACTGTATTGTTGCACAGTGTGTAATGTGTCAGATGCTATATTGATAGCAGATTTGAGATCAGAGCAACATTCTTCTAGTCTGAACCCAGACTGCCCTATGAGGAACTAGATGCTGATAGTGCACATCAACTAAGGGGACTGTCAGCAACCACAAGCCTGGTTTTATATCAGAGCTTTCCTTCTCCTAGATGGGTTGCTCTCACCATGGCTAAGGAGCCCAATCTGCCCCATACATATATATATGAATACCCCACCCCACAAAATACCTAAGATTTAAGAATATGAATAAGATATATAAAGCAATATATACGTATGTACATGTTATAATGTGAATCCTCGTCCACTTGTATATTGTTGTCGTGAGCACTGTAATATTCTATTATGTTGTGGCGGTATTCCGCGTTTTATTATCTTAGGCTTGTCTATCGTGCTATCACTGATAGCTCCGCAAGACAACTTTGAAACGTCTACCTTGACGGTAACTCGAACTCGTATATATCACTTAACTGGCACTGACTCCAGCTGAGAACTCGTACAACGACTGTATTGGTGCACAGTGTGTAATATGTCGGATGCTATATTGATAGCAGATTTGAGATCAGAGCAACATTCTTCTAGTCTAGTTGCTTAAAGGTTACTGAACACAGACTGCCCTATGAGGAACTAGATGCTGATTGTCCCACTTTTCCACGTGGGAAGGGGAGTACTATTTTCCCTACAACAGTACACATATTTTGTTGGATGACCGCTGACCACGCTAGTCTGCAAGAAACAGCTTAAGCATGTATTGGGTTGGCAACTAAGTTCCCACCGTTTTTGTAAATTTTAATTTTTTTAAAGGTTTAATAAAAAAAATAACAACTAATTAATCAATAATGTATTCACCCTTGTTGTTTACGACTTCTTCCCAACGTTCAACAAGATTTTCAATACCTCGTTGGTAGAAATCACCCGATTTCGACTCGAAAAATTGATCCAACAAAACTCTCAATTCTGCATCAGTATTGAACGAAACTCCGCGCATAGCATTTGAAAGAGATCGAAAGAGGTGGAAATCCGTTGGTGCCAAATTAGGAAAGTACGGCGGGTGTGGAAGCACTTCCCAGCCATGCGTTTGAATGACTTCTTTGGTCATATTAGCAATATGAGGGCGGGCGTTGTCGTGCAGCAGAACTGCATGCTGACGATTAGGACCTTTCTCTTGAATAGCCGTGTTGAGTCGTTCCATCTGTTGAACATAGAGTTCCGCGTTGACCGTTTGGTTCCGTTCAAGTAATTCGTAATGGATAATCCCTTTCCAGTCCCACCATACGCACATCGTTTTACGCAGATGAAGATCTTGTTTCACGCGCGGTGTCGCTTGTTTACCGGGGCTAAGCCATTCCTTATGCTGCTTCATATTGATGTATAGGCACCATTTTTCGTCGCTAGTAACGATTCGGTAAAGTGCTTGCGTCCATGAGTTGAGCAGTGACGAGCAAGCAAACCAGTGGAAATTGTGGCTCGTTGATTTTTGTTGTTGTCACTTAAGGCATGCAGAACCCATGCTCCATACTTCTGAACCTTTCCCATCGAGTGAAGATGCTTCTCTATAACAGTGTGGAATCATTGCATTTTCTCTGCCAGTTCCCTTGTCGTAACTGACGAGAATTTTCGTGCAAAAGTTGGTTTAATCGCTCTTCATCGAACTCAGCTGGACTACCAGAACGAGGTGCGTCTTTGAGGTCAAAATTTCCATTTTTGAACTTGGCATACCATTCACGAGCGGTTCTTTCAGCTATGGTACCCTCTCCATACACAGCACAAATGTCGCGATCAGCTTTTGCGGCCTTAGAACCTTGGTTAAAAGCTTGGTGGGGTTGCGAGTTTAGTCGCCGACGATCCAATCATGTAAGAGTTTGTACTAGGTTCCATGTTACCAGTGGCGAACAATAGCAACTAATAGCACCTGAGAGCAACCTGACTAATAATGTGGGAGTTATGGGAGCTAATGCTGCTTATTACTAGAGTCTTTTATTTAATTCTATTTTGAGGCTGTTGCCTAAAGAGATATCGTTGCAGTGAGTGGCAGCTCACATAAGCTGTTTCGTTGTTAGGGGGAAAGTGGAGGAATTATGTGAATAACATGAGCAAGCTGGAAGATATAGTTCTCTAGGTAGTGAATTAAAGAAAGAAGAGATGACGCTAGTCTGCAAGAAACAGCTTAATCATGTATGCGTATAATAATAATACATTGCTATGCTAGAAAAAAGAATCAATGTAGCTGAAGAAAAAGAGCAAGCTTACTGATGAAAAGTTTCAAAGTCTGTCAGAGCAACGCTAGAGAGAAGGAGAAAGGAGAGGGATAGAGAAAGCGACAGAGAAAGTGTGTGTGTGTGTGTGTCTACATTTCTTCTCACACCACCACTGGACAACTGTTATTCGTGTATTTACGTCTAGTAGCTTAGCGGTTTGGCAAAAGGTACCAATAGAATAAGTACTAGGCTTAAAATATAAGCCCTGGGGTCAATTTATTTGACTAAAAACCTTCAATGCAATGCCTCGGCATGGACACAGTCAAATGACTGAAACAAGTAAGGGATGAGAGATAAAGATAAACCAGATGCAAACCAGATACAAAAACGAAGAAAGATAACACACACACACACACACACACACACACACACACACACACACACACACACACACACACACACACACACACACACACACACACACACACACACACACACACACGCACACACTTCCTGGCTAGCTTATTGCACAGTTTGGGACAATACCAATGGAGGCCAGATTCCTGTTCCCTTTGGTTTGCTTCTGCTCTGATTGCCTTGAACAGTGATTCGCCAAAACCCACACATTTTGCGTGGTACCAAGCATGGCACAACTCACAGCCAACTGATCTCTGTTTATCCTCCACTTCTTCCTCACATAAGTTGTAAATGCTTGTATGTTTTGTTTGGTCCCTTTCAGTTCATTTCGCAGTAATGTGTCAAATGCTATATTGAGCATGCAAAGAATCGACGAAAATATTATTACAGTTACAGGCAAATTAGTGTTTCACCGACAAGTTACAACTGTGGATAAGGCAAGTTAAAAACTCGCAGCTTGATTGTTTCTCAGGCGTAGAGGTTTTTCCAAGCAAATTAAAGATTTTGTCAGAAGTGCAGAAGACATTAGAAAACCTTTCTATATCATTTTCTATATATTTTCGATCACTTGATTACCAAACGTACGAGTGGGTCATCAATCCTTTCACAAGATACGACAGTACTCGCCTGCCATTAACATTAACAGAATAAGAAAATTAATAAACTTGAAAAACGATCCTGTGCATAAAGCCTCGTTTTCTGTGCTAGAATTGTCAAAATTTTGGATTTCGCTTTGGAGCCAATATCCTCGATTAGCTACTACTGCCGTTAAATCTCTGTTGCCCTTTGGATCATCATATCTTTGCGAATTATGTATCTCTGCGCTTATGGAAATAAAGTAAAAAATCCGGAACGATTACAGATGGTAGATGAGGAGCTAGGTATTTGTTTATCTAATCTAGAGCCGCGTTTTGACAAAATTCCTTCTCAAAATCAATTGCATCCTTCTCACTAAAAATATCATTATTGTATCATATATATATATCCATAAAACAATGTTATTTTATTGTTACTATAAGAATTTATTTATTTTTATTCATACTAATAAAGAATATTCAATTTTGCTGGGATTTTTATTTGGTGTATCGTAGTGTGTCGCAAAGTAAAAACGATTGGCAGACACTGTTCTAGAGTTATTTTCAAATATTTTAAATTACCCATTTTTTGTTTCATTATTTTTATCTCTATATTATTATTTCTTGTATACTTTTTCATATTTTTATTTATATATTCAACAATGCCCCTCCACCCATATGCTTAACTGGAGCTCAGTTACTCTACCACCGCCCCAACAGTCATCTGTTAATCAATTCCAGAGTTTCGGTATTCATTATTGACTAATATCATTTATTTATCCAAACATGCATTTATCAAAACGCCTGCAAACCAGCCTTGTCACAATATCAGGGGTCGGCAACTTCTTTGCCTCCACAGGCCGGATCGAGTATTAATAACGGATAGCGGGCCGGACGAAGGCCATAAAAGAATAATTATGGAAAATTACACAAGCTAAAATTTAATCATGAGTGTTGACTATACTTAAAAATAATTTGTATTAACCACAAATGAATGTAGGAATGGAAAAACATTATTTATTCAATTTAAGACATCGTGGGAATCATTTGTTTTAAAAAAAATCTTTAAAATACATAGTAGCCAAAAATTTAATGGGAAACTTGATGTTTTTTGTTCCTTGAAAGCTTCTCAATATTAGACTTCAAACTTGCTGATGCAAGGAACAAGATATTATGAAGGTGATTATCAGTTAACCTTGATCTCAAATTGTTCTCAGTTTGCTTCAATTTGGAAAATAACTGCTCACATTGATAAGTGCTTCCAAATGGTTCACTAAGTTCTCACCTGGGAAAATATATTTTGCATAGAATTCAATCAATGAAATAAGCAAGGTCACCATATTCTGCCTCAGTATCTAGCAAAATCTGTTTAAATTGACGATGATTTAATCCACGAGATAAAATCAGATTCATGGCCTTTACAACAATATCCATAGCATTCTTAAATTTCAAAGACTTGGCACACAATATCTCTTGATGGATAATGCAATGAATTTTAACAAGTTTGTGTGTTATTCCAAGGCTTTCTACATGTTTTTGCAGTAGTGCAACAAAGCCTTTTTTGTCCTACTATTATTGGGGCACTATCAGTTGTGGTGTCAATTAGCTTCAAAAAATCAAACTTCATTTCTGATATCAGTTTCTACAAAGCTTTAAAGATGTCTGCTCCGGTTATGGTTTCCTTCATAGGAATTAGGTGAATAAATTCTTCAAAGATTTGAAAAGTTGAAGTCACTCCTCGCACTATGACAAGTTGTGCAGTGTCACTTACGTCTGTACTCTCATCGATTGCAATTGAAAAATATTGTAATTCAATTCAGGCGTTGATTAATTGATTTTTAACAACTGCTGACAGTTCTTCAACCCACCATGTGACCGTTCTTGGAGTCAGGCTGATAGTTTCAAATAAAAAAAAAATTTCTGGAGAAACAATATCTAACACTGCCAATAAAAGGTCTCATCTTTTCAGCGATGCGTTTTGAGACCTCATAGCTGGCAATTGTATTTGCCACATTTTCGCCTTTTCTGTTTTTAAAAAAATGACGTTTGTTTTCCAAAACTAGACTTCAACTACTCAACTTCATCTTTCCTTGCTTGTCCAGTAAATGTCCTAAAATTTTCACAATGGTGCATCTCATAATGTCGCCTAATATTTGTTACCTTATTCACAGCAATGCTTTATAGAAACACGAGACAAATTGGGTTTCCACTGCGCTCAATGAAGAACGAATCTAATGTTCAAGTTTCTTGGAAAATTCGGCATTCAGCATCTACTTTTCTTCGTTTTGCATTCATGGTCATCGAAATATTTTCTTACGAATAAAATTAAAATTCAAACTTAAAATTTTGCATCCGAATAATTCTACTTTTTTTAATGGCAGATCTTTTATCGTATTCGAAAGCCTCGTTTGGTTATGGCGAATAACTTGTATAATGTGGGCGATAATGATAATGATCATGATGATAAAGGCGGAAATAGGTAAGCGTATGGTGGTAAGGAGAACAAGAAGAAACATGAGATTTTAAACGATGACAAATGAATTATTTGAAAAAATACAATAATGAAATAAATCAGTAAAAGTTGAAGTCTTTTTATGTCCGTCGGCGTCGGCAGGCTCAAGTCGGCTCTCAATTTTTTGTTTTATTTTTTTACGCGGGAGTGGTGGTGATTGGGTAGAAATGTTTCGGAATCGTATTGTTATTATTGTTATTATTTTTGTGCTGTGTGAGCGGAAATGATGTGCGGAGCCCTACGTATGCAAAGAATTTTTAATTGTGTTTTTGCTGTCAAAGCATTCACATCCGGTTGGTGGTGGATATTAGGTAAAGGGAATCAGAAGATTTGTGGAAGAATGTAACAACAGGCCTTTTATTGTATTCAACAGTCTCGTCTCTCATATTACAATAAATTTAAATTTTAAATAAACAACTCATTGGGCATCAGTTCTCACAGGCCGGTCAAAATCCCTTCACGGACCGTAGGTTGCCGACCTTTGATCAAGACAATTTAAATTTATACCCTACTTGTTATCCTGTCGATAAAATAAGCATCAATCAACTTACATTTCCTTTATAAATATATGGATTTTATCTAATAATTACTTTTTATGTAGGAAGATCGCAACCAGCTGTCATGTGAAAAAGCTTTCTCTCTTTCTTTGGGTTTCACCTTTGCATGCTGTCTTATCGTTTGTTATCGTTTACTGTATAGTTTTAGTTTGAAGCTTAGATTTTAATTTGTCGATTATGCAGATGATCGCAATGTCTTCCCGATCAATTTTCGCTGATGAAATTTAGAATCAAATTATGTATTAATTTCCATCTCCTTAATGTCAGTGATTGCAAAAGAGAAATCATCTGGTTATTTGATATATTTTCTAGTACTCTTGCGAAACATTTGTATATATCTTGAGTTTTTATAACTATTTGCTGCAGCTATTTAAATTTGCCAAACTGGATATCTTACTAGATATTTCTAGTATTACGTACTGATACACAGGCATGCTAAACACCTAAACTCAACATTTATCAAACTACCATCGTCTCTGCTTCTATTGGCTGGCCTATCCACTACTTAAAGTTACTTACCATGCATTCACATACTTCTAGTATTGCATTCCAAACTTTCTATAGCATATCATGTTAGCTAACTGGTCGGAGTTCCACTATTTTAACATTACCAATGCAATTGTGATCCATTCCTGACTCATCTGAATCAGTTCAGTAGATGACTGAAACAATTTTCCTAAAGTAACCGAAGCTCATAACCTCATATTCTTCAAGTGCTTCCTATAACAGTGGGCTACATCAGTACTGACAAAAAATACGGCTTTTAACACATGGAGAAACTTCTATGTCAACTGAAAGATTTTTATTCACTGTCACAACTCCTAACTGTTTCAAAGGATACTTTAGTGTACCTATTGGCGTCGCCGATAGGATCGATAGGGCCGATAGGATACATGCTTACTTTACCGTAAAATTATTCATCGTAATAACAATGGCTGAAAAACAGACAGTAGAACTTATTAAATTGTTTAGGGAACAAATGGACAAGCAAATGCAACAACATCAGAGAGATATGGACGCTCTGTTAAAACTGTTTGGTGCTCGACAAGTTGAAGGCGATTCTAGTGGCTATTTTTCAGCTGCTTCAACAACAGTGTCGATTCCACCATTTGCAGCATTTGATTCTACGACAGAACTATGGTCTGATTACTGGTCAAGATTCCGTACGTTTGTGGCTGCTAATGCTGTACCTGAAAAACGCATGGCACAAGTGTTCCTGACCAATCAGACTGCTACTGTTTACAAACAACTTGCTAATCTGGCTACCCAACAAAATCCGCCTAAAGATATCAACAACTTGATAATGGACGAAATCGTTGACTTCATGAAGGAACAGTTCGACCCAAAACTTTTCATTGTGAGAGAGCGTTTCAAGTTTTGGAGTGATATGCAGCGGAAGCCAGGCGAAACTCTCCAGGAGCTGGCAGCTACCTGTGATTTTCCAGCGATCACCAACCCACAGGATGAAGCTCTGAGACAGAGATTCATATGTTCAGTCAATAATGAAGCGGTTCTGAAGGCGCTTTTTAAGATAAAAGACTCAGAACTAGATTTTGCCCGTGCTGTCCAAGTTGCCATTGAGACTGAAGACGCAGCAAAGGTTGCAAAAGAAACTGTATATGGTTCCAAAACCAAGCAAGTTTACAAGGTCCAGCAGAACAAGAATAAGAGTCCTCAAAAGAAACATCAGCAGTCTTATTCCACAAACCAGGAGAAATGCTACCGATGTGGAAAGGCCCACAAAGCAACAGACTGTCCTTTCAGGGAATCCAAATGTCATTTTTGTGACAAAAAGGGACATTTGCAAGCGGTGTGTAGGAAAAAACAACATCAGCAACGCAATGGTCACTCACAAACTCCCGTGAAAAGAATCACAAAAGTTGAGATAGTCAAGGCGATCCAAGGTGAAGTTTCCCGAGACACTCATAGTTTAATTGTGCCAGTAACAATCCAGAACAGACTGTTCACAATGGAATTGGACACTGCTACTACAGGCAATTTTGTTTCCTTGTCAGTCTGGAAACAACTTGGAAGACCAAAGCTGCAAGATGTCAAGCATCGCTATGAATCTGCCAGCAAGCACAACCTGCCTGTTCTAGGAACTTTCATGGGCCAAACCAAGGATCCAACAACTGGTAAGCAGGATCTTATACCTTACATAGTCACCAAGATCTCTGATCTTAATTTGCTGGGTCGGAATGCTATCCAGACTCTGGGAATTTCCGTGGACACTGCTCTAGGTTTGAAAAGCATAGACAGCCAAGCCAAGAGGGAAGGGGCTGAAGTGATGTATCCAAAGACTTCAAGTGAGCCCTATGTTTCCCTGCAGCAAGATTGTCACAACATGTGTGATGAATTTCCAGATCTTTTCAAGCAAGAATTGGGATGTCTCAAGAACTTTGAACTGGAAGTGAAGTTCAAATCGGACGCAACACCAGTCTTTCACAAGGCACGTCCGGTCTCGTTTGCTCTTCGTGATGACCTGGCCAAAGGTTACGAAGAAGGCATCGCCAAGGGAATCTGGAAGCCTGTTCAGTTCAATGAATACGGAAAGCCAGTGGTACCGATTCGTAAAGCACACGCTTCAAGCAACCTGAAGCCCAAACTACGAATTTGTGGTGACTACTCTGTGGGAATTAATGACCAACTTGCTGATCACCGTCATCCAATGCCACTCCCTGCTGAACTGATGCAGAAACTCGGAGGTGGATTCGGATATACAAAGATAGACCTTGCTGATGCCTATAATCAGATCAAGCTGGCCCCAGAAAGTCAACGCAGACTCGCACTCAGCACTCACCGTGGAGTACTCCTGCAACAACGACTCCCTTTCGGAATCAAGTCAGCACCTGGTTGCTTTCAGGAGATCATGGAAAACCTGACCCATGATCTATCTGGAGTGGCCGTCTTCCAGGATGACATGCTCGTCAGTGGGAAAGATGCAAACAGTCACCTGAACAACCTAAAGTGTCTGCTCACACGTCTAAGCGACAATGGACTCAGATGTCGCCGTGAAAAGTGCCAGTTTGCACTACCCAGTGTAGAATACCTTGGACACATTTTGTCGACTGAAGGGATCACGAAGGGATCCAAAGTCGAAGCAGTCTTAAAGATGCCACGTCCAACGAACGAATCAAGCTTGAAATCTTTCCTAGGTTCAGTTCAGTTTTATGGAAAGTTTATCCCAAACCTAGCCAGTATAGCAGAGCCACTCTATTGCCTTACGAAAAAGTCAACTATTTGGAAGTGGGGAGATGAGGAACAGTCAGTTTTTGATCACTTGAAAAATGTACTTTCATCAAGTCAAGTTCTGATACACTTCGATCCAACAAAACTTTGGGACTGGCTTGCGACGCATCAAACGTTGGTATTGGAGCAGTGCTGTTTCACCGCTATCCTGATGGAAGCGAGCGCCCAATATCCAATATGTCCAAGACTCTTACTTCTGCACAGCGTAACTACAGTCAAATTCAAAAGGAAGCCCTAGCTATCATATTTGGCTTACAGAAGTTTTACCAATATTTGTACGGTCGTAAATTCATACTCGTGACTGACCACAAGCCACTGACATCACTATTCAGTCCGAGGAAAGGGACGCCACTTCTCGCTGCTAACAGACTAGCACGGTGGGCCTTGTGGCTGAACCAGTTTGACTACACCATTGAATATCGGAAATCAGCAGATCATGGCAATGCTGATGCCCTCAGTCGCTTGCCATTCGGTGATGATAACGACTTTGACAGAAAGGAAAATGGTGAAGACATAGACATGGTGTGTGCCATCAAAGCTCTTAGTATTCAAGTCCAACCTGTGGATGCTAATCTCCTCCGTCAAGAGTCAGGGAAAGATCCAGTGATATCTACAGTGATGCGCTACGTCCGTGAAGGCTGGCCACCAAAGAACATGGAGATCAATGACGAAGTCAACAAGTTCCGGAAGTTATCAAACTCACTTAGTATCTGCCATGGATGCCTTATACATGGATCTAGAGTTGTGATTCCACATAGCTTGCAGCCAAAGATCCTCAATCTTCTGCATCTTGGACATTTTGGCATGGAACGCATGAAACAACTAGCAAGAACTGCTGTTTATTGGCCTAGTATCGATGCTGCTATAGAGATAGCCAGTCGACGATGTGATTCGTGTAACGAACATCAAAGGCAGCCATCCAAGCCTCCAGTTCACCCATGGATGTTACCAGAAAAGCCGTAGAGTCGCTTACACCTAGACCACGCAATAAATTTTATGGGTAGAGATTGGCTGGTGATCACAGATGCTTATTCCAAGTACCCATGCATTCATCCTACTTCCTCCACGTCTTCCAAAGCCACTTTAAATCTGCTTGAGGAAGACTTTGCGCACTTCGGATTTCCTCACACACTGGTCACCGATAATGCACCAACTTTTACGTCTGAGGAGTTCCAGAGCTGGTGCAAAGAACGCGGGATCACACACCTGACAGGTGCACCTTTCCACCCAGCTACCAACGGAGAAGCGGAACGTTTGGTGCAGACCTTTAAACAAGCTCTGAGGAAGTCTTCTCTTCCACCGACACGAGCACTTCAAGTGAACACCGTCATCCTGTGGATTCTCTCCGAGTGAACTTTTGAATCACCGGCAGATACGAACAAGGATTGATTCTCTGCTGCCATCGCCAGCACACATTGCTCAAGGCAAACAGTCTAAGGAAGCATACAAGTCTCAGGTGACTCCAAGCTCGGCTGATGTCGCTAAAGTTACCAAGCAGTACAAGGCCGGAGATCCTGTGTATGCACTATACTATGGACCTCGCCGAGACAAAGATCCTCGATGGGTACCAGCAATCATTAAGAAGTCATTGGGTACTCGCTGCTTTAACGTCAAGGTCATACCTCATGGCCCAATGTGGAGACGACACTGGGAACAGCTGCGACCGCGGTACACAACTGAGGAAGACAATGAACCTGGTGATGCAGAAAACACTGTATTTGAATTTGCAACAGATCACCCGATGGAGATCTCGGAAACTGTGTCACTAACTCAAAGACAAACCAGACCAAAGACCATGTTACCCGTTCCAGAGTATGGACCAGACAACCCAAGACGATCCAAGAGAACCCGTAAAACCCAAGAGAGACTTGGCTGTTGATACTTCTTGTGTAGCATCAATTTCAGTGGGGAGGTGTTATATGGACTGTTGGATATGTCATTCGTTTGACGTTCCGTGTGTCACGGTGGTTCGTCTGAGTTCATTGTTTCATTGTTGTTGTCTTGTGTGACTGTCGTAGTAAAATGCCATTGATATATATATGGCGGACATGACTTTTGCTTATTCATAACGAACATTGGGTGAGTGCGTTCTTTGTATGTAATTGAATAATAAATGTAATGCGTTTTATCATAGTTTTATATAATCGTGGATATATTTTATCAGAGATAACGGAAACATCTTTGATAACATCAGACCAATAACACCACCGGTCATGAAAATACTCCGTCCGTTACTCACCTAACGTTGTACTTCAGCGCTAGCCCTTCCTTCACCAAACTCTTCAATCTATTCCAATCATTGGGAACATGCTACATTCTTGGGAAGAGCAACATCTCTGATCCTGACAACTGTCATTTCTAACACTTCATAGGTGATATTAACAATCCTCTTCTTCAACAACATATTTGACCGTACCAGGTACTAGAATATCACTAACTAAACTCACACTTCTGGTTTCCACCTGTCTTTCATCTTTTTGAGTTGGAAGCTAACTGCTAGATCACACCATTGTTGCTGAGTAGTCACCCTCCAGTACATACTATATAAATTATGGTGCAGACAATTAGAGCGCAAAACAATCAGAACAATTACTGCGATGCTTTTTGTCAAATGCTCGTAAGATTATGCCACCTTAGTTATATATTAAGTTAAACAGATTGACGATGGTCTCCATCAATGTTAATCCAAGTTACTCAGTCAAGCAACGAAAAAGAAGACGTTTCAATAGCTCTAAAGATATAATACTTGGATGCTGGTGTTATTTCTCATATGCCCGTTTACTGTATACTCAGCTCCGTACACACCAACACACATGTTGATATTACCACATAGAGAATACGAGAATATTGCACATATATTTTATCAATACCATTTGAAAAAAATTATTTTTAGATTTTGATTAAAATCTACTCGTCATTTTGCTTTGTCTTTACAGTCAAAATTAAAGTTTCATGCTTGATTATCTAATTCTTTATTTCTCAATCATTTTTTAATTATTAAGAAACCAATTTAAATGTTGTTTTGATGATTTTCTATATTCTAGGTGCAATGAAGGGTTTCACGAAAAATATTTTCAGTCAAAGTACTTTCAAAAAATTTTCTTTGATTGCCACTGGTTTGGGAATATCCTTGTTGCTATATCTAAGCACAAGTAAGCTATTTTATTTGTAATCCACATCATTTCTGTTCGCTCTTAATTTTTCTTTGTCTCCTTTTGCACTTCTCTTATCTCT
Organism: Octopus bimaculoides; assembly: GCF_046866305.1. Classification (NCBI taxonomy): domain Eukaryota; kingdom Metazoa; phylum Mollusca; class Cephalopoda; order Octopoda; family Octopodidae; genus Octopus; species Octopus bimaculoides. The sequence goes on from NC_142943.1 coordinate 22,696,643, forward strand.
ATCACTTTATCTTCTCTTCTCATCAAACAAAATAAAATGCACACAAATTTGTGTATGTCGCATCAATGCTGCATGCACACAGATTACACTCAGGTAATAAAACAAAAGTAATTAAAAGTAAAAACCACCTGGGCATGCGAGGAACACAGTTTCTTGCCTACAGTTGAATTACATTCAGTCACACCTCGGAATATTTGCACATCATAAAAAGGTATGCTTCTTTAGAAAAACATTAAGGTAGTAGAGAGGTCTGGTGCCCCTATAAAATCCTTGATCTGTAGTACCTATCCCTGTGATAAGTCTCCGTGTACGGAGTACAATTGTGTTGTATGTAGGATGAACCCACGGGTTAGCTGTGAGGTTAGGAATGTAGTGTATAGCTTACGATGTACTGAAGGACGGTGCAGAAATATAACTACTTACATTGGAGAGACTGCACGCAGAATAGGAGAGTATATAGGTGTACATTGGCGAGAGCTCAAAGAAGAGAAAATCTCGTTAGTGCTTTACCAACATGCTTAGGCAGAATATGGACGCTCGATTAATAGCATAGAGGTTAAAGTATTATCAACCCATAGAACTGGCACGACACTTAGACAGATCACAGAGGCTACACACATAGCAGTAGACAGACCAAGCCTCAAAAGAAAACACAAATGGCACAGTAACACCCCCCACCACACCACATGACTAAAGACAGATGGGAAGAGGAGAGAAAAAACCGTAAATAATACACAGATACATACAGAGTAATACACACACAATAGACTTACAATGCACTTACATGTGATACATATAAGAAATAGAGGTAGATAAATAAGAATAATGAATAAATATATAAATTGATAAATAAATAAATATATTTGTCATATACATGTGATAAAAATAAGACATAGAGATAGAGGAAACATATAAATAAATAAACAAATCTATATAAAGGGCATGGACATGTAGTGATTAAATGTGTATCATGGTAAACAGATGCAAAAAGAATGTGTATGCCGTTCAAGTAAACAAATGAGTGAATCGATTCATAATTAAATATAATTTATTCACAGGACTTAATTTGTCGTTGGTACACATAATTCTTCACTACATGCAAAATGTTGACAACTACTACGAGTTGCTAGAAATAAAAACAGGGTACATCTGTGGAAATGATATGTCACAATTGAATATATGTTCGCGCGTGTGTGTGTGTACGTAGTCATCTGATACAGTAGTCTACCGTGGAACTTCGAACATTGTTCTGGTCTTTGCTGTCGCCAAAACCTGTTGTGTCGTAGAGCTTCCTCGTTTGGTTGCCAGGGCCTTCTCCTATCTCTGTCTTGTTGACCATTGAATTTATAAGAATTGTGGCAGCTAGAAGGACAGACATACTGCAGCAGAGTTTGTACCTAAATAGGTCAGCTCCCGTCCATTTGAACTTCGCTGACATGGCTTTAGGTCGAAGGTTAAAGGGAAATGATCAATCACTTTTTGACAGGACAAAGAAAACCTGTTTTCGCGCCTGTTGATTGTGGTGATTTGGGCGACCGAGAATTTTTAGATTCGGTTTCGAATCTAGGCTTGGAGAAGGAAGTGTTAATTTTTACAGATACAAACAACATACGAAGCGAACCCACACACACACAAACATACACATAAGCACACACACACACACACACACACACACACACACACACACACACACACACACACACACGGACGCAAACGCATCTTAGAAGCGCAGAATGGAGTAAGCAGAGCAAGAGCACACACGAAAATGAAAAATGTCGCTGAAGAGATCACAGATGTGTAACGAAAGATTTCCGGACAATGGACATGAGTTAAAATTTAAAAAAAAACAAAAAACAGTGATAAACGAGTGAAGAACAAATTGATAGTGCATGTGTTTATATGGCAAAAAAAAATGACCGTCCCGAAATACAACAACATACACACACACACACATGTATATAATAATATAAATAATATATAAATATATGTATATATCCATACATATATGTACATACCTACATCTATATGTATGCATACATGCATACATGGATACAGGACATCAAGAAAAACGTTAAACACAATGAGAAACGAAAACATAAAAACGAAAACAGAAAACGAACTTTTTCGAACAACGAAAAAAAAACAAAACAAACAGAGAAACGAGACATGCAACATAAAGAGTATATCCCTTGGTCAGTTGTCCCTGTTCCATCTACTCCGCGTTTTCGAAGGGAAGGACAATACGCAACTTCGTTGGAACAGTCCTTCCCGCAAAGCAAATTAAATAAAATTTGGAATCTTTTGCGGAGGGTGAAAGTGTTAACAAGAACAGGACAGTGAAAACAAGACAGAAAAAACAATAAGAACAAGACAGTGAGAACAAGACAGTAAAAAACAAACAGTGAGGGCTGTTAAGCCAAGATGATAGAAAAATTATTATTTTGAACGCTAGATAGATATGCATGAGAGAAGAGACAGAAACAACACGTCTTTTCTATAGGAAGGCAGTGAACAGAAAGAGAGATCCCTTTTCGTCAGGTGTCAGCGACAAGAGGGTCAAGGAGGAAGAGTGAGAGAAGAACAGGGAAAGGGTGGGAGAGGAAAATAGAAAGGAAGAAGAACAAGAGAGGGAGAGAGACAGATAGGGAAGAAATAGCAGTAGCGTGCGCATTGTAATTATTAAGATAAAACTTACTTGGAAAAGGATGCGTGGCGTTCGATCATGTAATAATATAAATAATATATCAATATAGGCATATATATATATATATATATATATATATATATATATATATATGTATATATATATATATATATATATATATATATATATATATATATATATATATATGCATACACATATTTTTTACTTTGCTGGGGCATTCATTTTTGCAGGCTTTAGTCAAACAAATCAACCGCACTACTTGTTTTAAGTCTGGTATTTATTCCATAGGCCTCTTATTTGCTGAACTGCTAGATTACAGATACGTAAACAAAACAAGCAGTGGCAAGAGATACACAAAGACGTCAACACACTGACATACAACCTCACGCACGCGCGCACGCACGCACGCACGCACGCACGCACACGCACGCACGCACGCACGCACGCACACACACACACGCACGCACGCACACACACACACACGCACACACACACACACACACACACACACACACACACACACACACACACACACACACAGGAAAGACTTCCACACAATTTGTGTCCATCAAATTCACTCCCAAAGCATTTGTCTCTTAAGGACAATGAGCCTAAGATGCCGTCAGTGCTGCAAAAAGCACATATCAAATGCAAAAGCGTCCAGCTGAACTTAAGCTCTAACTATTGACTCTAAATACAAGTGTAGTAGACATTGCTAATGCTTGGATTTCTTCAAAATTTACTGATAACTAGACTGTATATCTCTGCAGTATCCTGATAAACACGGTGGGTTGAATTGAAATCTTTAAATGCATACATCTTATATATTGTAGGTTTAAATCTTTCCCATTTTCGGAGACAAACTGAATATCCAGATGGAGCGACAGATAGGAAGACAGAATGGATAAAACCGCAGATATTAGTAAGTTCGACTGCAGCCAGGTCGAAAAGTGTTACAACAACAAGAACAACAACAACAACAACAACAAAATATAATTTAAGCGTCGTCTCTAGAAGCAAAGCTGGTAAAATATCTTTTAATAAAAAATCGCACGATTTCAGAAAAAAAATCTTTATTTCTTATTTAGCTTTATGTCAAGGGGTATCAAACTAAATTGCACAGGTGACCAAAACTCGCGGGCCGAACAGAATAAACATTTATTGAACAGACTAAAACTTTTTGAACATAAACATGTATTGTAACAGATGGTATATAATTTTATTCCAAAAATAAATTAAATTTAACTTAAATTACTTAAAATATTTTGCTCTGCATAAAAATATCTCCTGTCAAAATTATAAAAAATTAAAATAAGAACATGTTGCAAAATAAAGAAAAGAAAATATAAATAAAAAATGTACATTTTAGTGAAAATTAAAATAATAAATCAAAACTTTTAATTTTCTTTATGCGATTTTCTTTTCTTGGCAACGAGTTCGTTGATGTTTGGAGCAAGGTTCTGTGTTGTTGAGACTCTCAGGATGGATTGCAGGTGTTCATCTGTGAGAAGACTCCTATGTGACGTTTTATTCATCTTCATCACAGAAAAGCTGCTCGCACAGATATATGCTTCCAAAGAAAGACAGCGTTCGCGCTGCATGCAAACGGAGCTGGGGCATTGCTTCAGGTATGACGCAAGTCACTATAGCACCGTGTGAATTCAGTGCGGACTGCACTCAATTTATCAGCAAAGTGTTACTTTGGGAACAACGTAGCGCTGACTTGGCTCAACATTACTTGGCAACAGGGAAAGAGAGACAAGTTCAATTGGTGTATTTGTGTCTCTCATAAGCGCAGCTTCAATTGAAATGCCTTCTCTGCGTCATACATATCACAGATCATGCGATCCCGTCCCTGGAGTGGATGTTTAAAACACCGAGATGCGCAGTTATGTCCATCAGAAACACCAATTCGCATTTCCGCTTTTCATCCTGTAGAACTTTGGATTCTTTTCCTTTACTGTCCATGAACTGACATATTTCCTCAACCAGCTCAAAAACTATATTGAGGACTTTTCTCCGACTGAGCCACTGCTCTTCCGTATGATAAGGCACGTCACCGAACTCTGAATGCATTTCCCGCAGGAAAGACTGAATTAACGGTGATTTAACCCTTTACGGTTTGCGTTACAGTGCTCATTACATGTTCCATTTTTAAGGCTTTAGCGCACAGCGTTTCCTGGTGTATGATGCAGTGATATGCTGTCAACTCACCAGTGCAGTTCTCTTCTTGCATCTTTAAACGTATCCTACCCACTAGTCCACTTTTTTCACTGCACATCGCCGGTGCTCCATCTGCTGTAAGTCCAACAAATTTGCTCCAAGGCAGTTTCATGTCGGTTACACGCTGGTATATTTTTTCAAAAAGGTCCTTTCCTGTTGTTGCCCCGTGCATCGATTTAATGTCTAAAATTTCCTTCACCTATGAAGATAGCCAGTTGTGCCATATCAGTCGTGTCATTAGTCTCATCTACAGCAAGAGAGTATGCAATAAAACCGTTTCCTGTGTTTTCAAACCAGTGGCCATCTCACATACCTGATCAGCAACCGTATTTTTGCTAATACTCACATTAGCAAACAGTTCCTTCTTGTCTGGACACAAAACGTCACTCATTTTCATTACGAAGCTCTTCCCAAACTCTTCTGCCACAATAAAACTTGCTTTAACAGTAGCTTCACTTTGTGATTTTGCTTTACTTAAAAAAGTTTGTTGTAATGTGAGATTCCTCTTCAACTCGTCTACTTTTCGTTACTTCTGCTCAGCAGTGAGGTAATTATACTTGCTCTGATGTTTTGTTTCGTAGTGGCGTTTGAGATTATACTCTTTAGGTACAGCAACATTAGCACCGCAAATAAGGCAACGGCTTTGCCATCAATGTCAACAAACGTACTTCCACCGGATTTGAAAGGCTCTGTTTTCAGCATCGACTATTTTCAGCATCGACCATTGATATAGATAGCTACTACTACTGAATGACGTTACGTGAAAATGATCACCTGAAAGTGCGGTAAGGCGGCTGTTGCGGTGCATTGTGGGATTCGTAGATTTTGCGTCATCAGCGCTTCACAATACGCGATTAGTGAATCGAAGGAGGCGTTTCCAAGTATGCTTTGTTGCAGCTACAATTAAGTTTTGTGACTGTGTTATCATGCCTCTTTAATGTGTGTTTTTTTTTGTACAGACAGGGTGTAATAGTTACAGTGGCGTTGTTTCTAGTCGTGTGTTAAATTATTGCTACTTTTGGTGACACCCTGAGTAAGATAGGTAGTGCAGTCAATGATAAATATAATGTAATGGCCTACTTTAGCCACACACTACGTATGTGTAGTTGTAACAAGAAGGCATGGGTTTTGCTGAGGACAGCAAAGTACTCTATTTGCTGATGCCGCCATTTGGACCCATTTCATGCTGATATCAAAATGGTCCCGCAGGCCGGATGAAATTGCTGCACGGACAGGAAGTTTGACATGTCTTCTTTAGGTTATCTGATTTTAGGAGGGTGATGAAACTGTATTTTGCTCAATGCTTTCTCGAAGACATTGGTTACGTAAATGAAGTTACAAACAAGTATCGAAGGTGTTACCTTTATTTTATTGAGTTTTTTGTAGGCTAAGAGACATGGTAATTAAATCAATATTAATAATTTTTATTCTATGGAACCAAGAAGAACGAAACTAATCCTGTAATGCAATAGCCTTTCTAAAAATGTGCTAAATATATATGACCCACTTTGAGTTCAATTCGCTTCAGTTTCAGAGCATGATCAACGATACGAGGGTAATTTGACAGTATTTCGAACCTCATTTTGAAAGCGTTCTTTTGATGTTACAGGATTGTTTTCACACGATTCATTGATTTTACTACAAAAAGACAATACTGATTATCAGAAGTTGTTATTAGCCATATAGATTTGCGCGACTAAACTTGGCTGCATGCACTTTGTATAACGATCATTGTTTTAAAAGTTTTATTTGAAAATTTGACGACAATTCCATCAGGAGTTATAATCACCTAATTGGACCGCCATCATAGGGACAGCTTATTGAAAACCATTAAGCTTTTAAAAGACATTTCCAAGGGGGTTCGTCTTTCTCAAATCAACGCGCATGCTTCTTGCTTGGGATCAAGGTATTTAATTTTTGGTAACATTGCTTACCTATGTATTCTTTCGTGAGAAAGGCCAAGTAAGCAATTAACACACATCGAGTATTATATTATATCACACACACAGCGGCGAGCTGACGGAAACGTTAGCACGCCGGGCGAAATGTTCAGCGGTATTTCGTCTGCTCGCTACGTTCTGAGTTCAAATTCCGCCGAGGTCGACTTTGCCTTTCATCCTTTCGGGGTCGATTAAATAAGTACCAGTTACGCACTGGGGTCGATATAATCGATTTAATCCGTTTGTCTGTCCTTGTTTGTCCCCTCTGTGTGTAGCTCCTTGTGGGTAGTAAAGAAATAACACACACGCACACGCACACGCGCGCACACACACAGAATTATTGCAAAGAATTCTTGATACAATCACAATATTTGAAAAATATCTTAAATTGAAAATTATTAATCATATAAAAGAATCACACAGAAGGAAGGAAGGTATTGTAATGTGTGTTAGCGCCTTCGCTATTTATAGCTTTTCAAACACACGTTATGGGGTAATCAATATTGAGGAAGTTGTTTTTAGTGTCCATGTTATAATTTGGATTTAGAATTCCTAAAGTTTTCTTCTTTTGTATTTTGCAGTCGGTCATTTTCTTACTTTATTTTGAAGAAAGAAGATATTTAAAATTTGCAATAAATGTGATTTTTTTTTGTTTTGCAAATATAAATATAAATATTTGCATTAATGTTCAATTCCAGAATTTTTAAGTTGTTTCCTGGCCAATCATTTCACACATCTTATAACGAAGGTCTCCACAGTTTGTAAACAACATTATTTCTTCTGATGTGAATTTCGCCTTTGTTAAAAGTCTTTTAAGAATTAGTGATTCATTTCAGCTGTTGATAATTTGCGCTTCTTTTATTATTTTTCTGAGACTTGATGTTTGATGTAGAATTGGAAGATACTATTTGTCCGGATATAAGATGATATGCTTTCTGGGATTATGAGTGACAACAAATGAAATGTTTATGTTGGTATTTTTGTCTTTATCTTTATTGTGAGGGTTTCTCTGTAAGACACAGATAGGGATCACTTTTGACTTGGTTATGGCATGGTTTGCTAATTTTATAGGTATTTTTCCTGCTGAAGTAATACTTTTAGTTCTACCAGTTGTGCACGCACATAAACATAGACGCTCCCACATATATACGTATATATATATACGTATATATATATATATATATATATATATATATATATATATATATATATATATATATATATATACGTATAAACAAACTAGCTAGTTATAAAATCTCAAGAACAGATAGAGTAGTAACGTATACTAAACAGTAACACCAGCCACCACATCAAAGTGGCTGTTTAACCCCAGGCTGATTCTCCGCCAGCTGGTTATCGACGCAGAGGTTAAGGGTGCAGAGTGTCGCACCGATAACCAGCTGACGGAGAATCAGCATGGGGTTAAACTAGTAGTAACGTTCAAAGTTACTCTGATGTGGCGACTGGCTTTACTATATATGTATACATATTTAAACGTACATACATATATGTATACGTATATCTGTATACTATATATTTATCTACACACACACACACACACACACACACGCACGCGCGCGCGCACACACATTTATACATATATACGTGCAGTTATGGACATTAGTAAAGCTAACGAAAGCACGCGCACGAATGCTGTAACAATACTTATAATGATTAAATAGAAGCTGATGCTACATAATCACCATGTTCTACTCGTTTTATTTTTATAGGTAAAAGCGTGAACATAACCAAAGTGATAGTACTAGCATACATGCGAAGTGGATCATCCCTAACTGGCAAGATACTCGAACAAGCTCCAAACGCCATATATTATTTCGAGCCACTTCGCCGACTTTCCTTTCGCAGCGCTGCTAAGAAACCGTTAACAGGCATTGATAATAAAGAAAGGTTTGTATTGGTACTAAGACTATTTCTTTTGATATACACACACACACACATACACACACACGCACACACACACACACACACACACACACACACACACACACACACACACACACACACACACACACACACACACACACACACACACACACATATATACATAATACATACATACATGCATACATACATACATACATACATACATATATATATATATATATATATATATATATATATATATATATATATATATATATATATATATATTATTATATGTATTTATTTTCTCCTAATTAATAAATAACTCGGACAAAATAAATTGTTGGAAATAAAAGTATGCAGTTAACATATGCGTTTTACTCCATACATTAAATTTATATATATATATATATATATATATATATATATATATATATATATATAATATTAGGGACAGAATCCAAAATTACAGGTAAAAACTCAATTATAATCAATTTATAAAAAAAATTAAATTGTACATGTTTAGATAAAACTAAATGTAATTTTAATAATAAATGTAATTTGAAGGATGTAGTGTGTAAATGTATAGTGAAGTTATTGAATGTGAATAAACATAATGTTTATAATTTAAATAAGATTTATATAGGATCGACTTCTAATAAAATTAGATTAAGAGTGGCTCAACATATGCACTCATTTAAGAATAGAAATTTGATTAATTCTACTGGCCTCAGTAGATATATTTGGGAACTTAAATCTAATAATAGTAACTATATTTTAAAATGGGAGATAGTTTGTAAGGCAAAATCCTATCATATAGGTAATAATTTTCGTAATTTATGTAATAATGAATTTAAAGAGATATTATTTCATAAGGATAATAATTTATTTAATTCTTTTGATGAACGAAAAATTACTTTATTTATATAAAAACTTTACCTAATTTTTTTTATATATATGTGTGAGTGTTTAAGTCCGTGTATATATATATGAGTGGTTGTGTATATGTAGTTTTTTTTTACATATGGGTATGTGTATATGTATGAGTATATGTATATATATGAGTGTGCGGGTTTTAGTCTATATGTGTTAGTATGTATGTATATATATGGGTGTATGTATATATGTTTACGTATGTATTTATATAGGTTTAAGTATATATATATATATATATATATACTAGCAGAAATACCCGGCGTTGCCCGGGTTAAAGAGAATAATGAAATCTAAAAACGACGTCTAGACTACGCATCATCTTTATATATAGAGATGTATATACACACACACACACACACAAACACATGTATATATATATGTATATCAATATAAATATATGAAAGTCAATGAAGTTTCGTAAAAGAAGGTGATCATGTACATACTTTCTTGCTGTTGTGATTATAACACCTCGTTGTAAACAATGTTCCTTGTTTTCCCTTGTGGAGCATATACAAATAGGTTTTTTTTGCTGCCCACTCTTGAGCAGCCAACATACAGTTGTCCATGTGAGAAGCAGGGCTCTTCCAAGAGAAGACCAGCTACAGACAGTGTTTGACCCTGAGATTTGTTTATGGACATGACAAAAGTCACACGAAGGGGGAATTGTAGTCTTCTGAATGTAAAAGGAATGTCTGCTCCTGATGGAGTAAGAGGAATTCTTGGAATAAAGACGTCATCCCCTTTTGCACATCCAGAAAGAATGGTAGCCTCGATAACGTGTGACATCATTTTCTTTATCACGAGTCGTGTTCCATTGCAAAGTCTTGGTGGTTCCAGATTGCGGAGCAGCATAACAGGCATTCCAACTTTAAGTGATAATATGTGGGGAGGTAGTCCTGGAGGCTCCAACGAATTGAGAAATTCAGGAGGATAGTTCACCACTTCATTTGTATCTGGAACTGTATCAACAGACTTGTAAGTTTGAAGATTACCGGGAAGAGAATGCATCAGGTGTTGATTAATTTTAGTAACAGCTACATTTTTTGGAGCTAATATTGCTCTTTCACATAGCCAATTGTGATTTTGGTAGTTTTGTTTAAAGTTGGGAAAGACTTTGTGTTTGAGGTCATCTACAGAATTAACAACAGAACAAAATGGCCGGAGGTTTGCAACGAAATAATTTTACTCCACACTTTGCAAGTGAATCAGTGGAGGCAAAGATGCGTCTCATTTACTTGACAATTTATGCACCACATTGCAGAAATCACAATGTAAGTATATCTGAAAGGGTAGTCTTACACTGTTGTACCATTGAATTACAAATAATACTTATCTGTTATGTTCGGGTTAAAATTTCATCAACATCAAAAATATATGAATTTTCATGGGAGTTATGGCCGTTATGCAAAGAATATAATTTCCAAATTTCATAAAGATCCATTCAGTACTTTTGACATAGTTTTGGATAAGAAAACAAATGACTAATGTGTGTGTTTGTGTGCATGTGTATGTGTGTGTGATGGGTGTATATATGTATAGATATCTGTATGCATGTATATATGTATATATGTGTACATATTACATGTACATCTATATATATATCTATACATCTACACATATGTATACATATACATGTATGCATATAGATCTAGATCTATATATATATATATATATATATATATATATATATATATATATATATATACATATACGTGTACATATACGTGTACATATATACATATACATCTCTCTCTCTGTATCTATACATATACGTGTACATATACATCTATATGTATACAGATACATCTCTCTCTCTCTCTCTCTCTCTCTCTCTCTCTCTCTTTCTCTCTCTGAAAGTATCTGTCATTACAATATCGAAATGGTGTACATATACATGTATATGTATACATATACATCTCTCTCTCTCTCTCTCTCTCTCTCTCTCTCTCTCTCTCTCTCTCTCTTTCTCTCTCTGTGAAAGTATCTGTCATTACAGTATCGAAATGTGATTGTTTCAGTAATACTTAAATAGTGGAAGAGATATTATGTTGCCGTGTGCTCGAACTCTGCAAGAAGTTAAAAAATTTTTTTGACTAAAACACAACTGGAACCCTAAGTAAGGCATGTGTAAAATTTGAATGAAATTGGTTGCGTAGTTCTCGAGTTTTAGGGATTCACACAGACAGACAGACAGACAGACAGACACACATTCTCATTTATATATATATAGATATGTGTTTATATATGTTTGTGTATGTTGAGTGTATATTTGTATTTACATGTATGTACAAATATATGTATTTGTGTGTATAGACGTATATTTATATATATTGTGTGTGTGAGTGAGTGTGAGTGTGTTTTTGTTTTATACTATTCTTTCTTTATATTTATATATATATATATATGAGTGTTTTTGTGTATATGTATGTATATGTATGTATATGTATGTTTATGTATGTACTTAAGTATATGTGTATATATATGTATATATATATATGGGTATAAGTATATATGTGAGTGTGTGTGATTTGTCTATATAAATTAGTAAGTATATGTAAATATGTGTGTATATATATTTATATATATATTTATATATGTATATGCATATATATGTTTTTCTGTATATATATGTGTGTGTATTTCGTATGTAGATATGTATATATGAGTATTAGTGTATATATATATATATATATATATATATATATATATATATATATATATATATATATATATATATATATATTCTTATATATATGTATGTATGTATATGTGTATGTATATATATATATATATGTGTGTGTGTGTGTTTATGTGTGAGGGCGTGTGTGTAAATGTATTTATTTATACTATTCTTTCTTCATATATCTATAGTTGTGAGTGTTTAAGTGTGTGTGTATATATATATATATATATATATATATATATATATATATATATATAGGAAAATGAAAAAAAGCCAGAATGCTGAACTGGAAGCATAATTTAATAAAGAATTTTTCTAACCGGTTTTCATTGCGATGAAGCAAATTATCAAGAAGGAGAATGAAAATGTTTTTTTACAAAGTACAAAAAAGTACGAAATGAAGAAAATAATATATAAAACAATAATATAAAAAAAAATAAATATACCCATACATTATATTTTCTTTGAGCTTTTGTAGTTCAATAGTAGTTCATGTATAAATTGGTAGGAAAAATAAGGGTGCATGAGAGTTGAGAGTTTTGTTAGGTTTAAAAAAAGGGTTAAAAGTTTGTGTTAAGCAGGAAATGTGGTGTCAAAACAGGAAGTGTGTGTAAGGGGAGACAAGTGTTTTTAGTTAGAGTTATGAACTCTTTTTTTCCAACAGGAAGTTTGTGTCTGTTCATAGAGAAATAAGGTCACTGAGGGGTGTGTGTGTTAAGAAATGTTTGGAATTTCTCTATGAAAAGATTCTCCTTGTTGGTTCTTTCTTGTGTGGAGATTCTGTCTTTACATTGATAGAAAGGGAATATAATGAATTTAGGGTTTTTGTTTCTGGCGCAAGAGTCTATGTGGCCACTGAGTGGAATTTGGCGGTATTGAGGGAGGTTTATTTGTTCCTTATGGACAGCTACTCTTCTACGTAATGGGAGGCTCGTCTGTCCGATATAGAAGTTTTGGCAACCTGCGCAAGTAAGGACATAAATGAGGTTACTCGAGGAACAAGAGAAATTGGTTTTAATTTTAAACTTTGTTCCTCGTTTGAAGGTAAATTCAGAGCCTTCAAGTAGGTAGGAGCAGGTGCCACAATTAGGGTGTGCACATTTTTTAACTGATGGGGGTGGAAGTGGTGTATGTAGTTTGGAATTGGTTAATAATGTTTTCAAAGATTTGTGTTGCCTTTTGCATTTAAGGACTTTGTGTGTATTAATGATATTGTTCATTTTCGGGTCTGTGGTGAGTAAGGGGAGGTTTTGTTTAATTGTGGTGAATGCTTCGATGTTATTGGGGTTATGGGTGGAGATGTATGGAAGTATTTTGGGGTTGGGTGTGTTATTATGTTGGTTGGTTTTTAGTGTGTTTTTGTCAAGTTCCTTGGCACGTTTTATTCCAAGATCTATGAGTGTGGAGGGATATTGGCGTTGTAACAGTGTTTTTGTGAGATCTTGTAAGCGTATTTCTCGAGTGGTTGGGTCAGAGACAATGGTGCAAATTCTTTTAGCTAAATTAAAGGGGATATTTATCTTGGTGTGTTTTGGGTGGCATGAGCTAAAAAGGAGGTATTGTTGTGAGTCTGTAGGTTTGTGGTAGATGTCGGTTGTGATTTGGTTATTAGGTGTTTTTATGATTAAGAGATCAAGAAAAGGGAGATGATGTTTGCTGAATTCCATAGTGAATTGAATGTTGGGATGTATGTTATTAAGAATGGATTTGAATTCTAGAAGTTTTTCATAGGGTTCATTCCATATGATGAAACAATCATCCAAATATCTTTTCCAGTTATCCATTAAAAAGATGTGGAAAAGGTGTCCAAATTTCTGACGTGAGGTTTCATATAGTGTTAATTCAAAAAAACCCATTATGAGGTTCGCAAGGACTGGTGCAGCTTTAGTACCCATCGCGATACCACATTTTTGGCGAAAGTATGTGTCTGCAAACAGGAAGTAATTGTTGGTCAGAATGAACTTAAGTGATTCTATGATGAAAGTTGTGTTGATGCGATTAGGAAATGTTTCTGGGTGTTTGTGCAGCCAGAATTTAATTGCCTCAATCGCATATTCATGAGGGATATTTGTATAAAGGTTGACCACGTCAAAAGAAACCAAGAGTGACTCCTCGTTTGTTGTTTTCGGGAGGTGATTGAGCATGTCAAGATCATCTCTGATAAAACTTTTGATGTGGCTTAGGAAAGGTTTCAAAAGAATGTCCAAGAAATTGCTTAAGCGATGTGTTTCGCAGGAGGTGCCTGCTATAATGGGTCTTAGTCTTAAATCTTCCGGTGCCTTGATGTTGATGTAGATTTCAGAGGAGAGTTTGCAAGCTTCGGTGATGGATTTGTTCTTATGGATTTTAGGGAGGCCATAGAAGAGGCTGAGCTTGCATTTGAAATTAGTGATGTAATCTTTTTCTTTGTCCGTGAGTCCTTGACCTTGCTGGAGTATAAGGGTGGTGAGGTTTTTGAGAGTTTTTTGTTGTTTATAGTTGGTGATAGTTTCATAGAAGGAGTTATCGTTTAGTAAGGAGAGTGCTAGGTGTTTGTAAAAATCTGTGTTCATTAGGACTATAGTACTACCTTTGTCAGCTTCTTTGATAGTAAGGCTTTTGTCCTGTTGTAAGTCTCTTAGATTTTTCCATTCTATGCTATTAAAGTTTGATTTGACCTTGGTTTTAGGTGGGGTAAAAGGGAAACTCTGGATGTGGTTGCAAAAATCATCCAGTGCTTTATTCCTTCCTTTGGAAGGTATGAAGTTGCTTTTGTTTTTAATAATTGAGTCATCCTCATTGTTGAAGTCTATGAAAGCTTCTGTTAAACGAAGCTTTCTGCAAAATTCTGAAATGTCATCCTTGATCTCAGAGGGGTTGGGTGTTCTTGGGGTGGGTGTGAATTTTAAGCCTCTGGCTAGGATGTTAATTTGGGTTTGTGTAAGGGTTTTATTAGAGAGGTTTATTATTTTAGTTTTCTTCTTAGTTTTCTTTTGATGGGTCTGTATTAGCGGTAGTGCCTGTTTTCTCCGCTCTGTCTAAAAAATGGTTGTTGAAGTGGGGGGTGTAGTGATTGTTAGAGTTGTGGTAGAAGGGGTAGGGGTATTGTTGGGTGGATAGGCTGGAAGTGGATGGGTAGGTATAGTGATTGTGTTGGTATGGGATGTGATGGTTTAAGGTTTTGTGAGAAATGCGGTGGGTTTTTGGGTGTTTGTAGGGTGGATTGTATGCAAGGTTGGAGTTGGGTAGGTAGTTATTGTGGTTCTGTTGGTGTGGGTTGCCTGGGTATGAAGATCTGTAGAAAAAATGGTATGCTTGTGGGTGTTTGTTGGGTGGGCGGTATGGGGTACCTTGGGTGGGAGATTTATGCATAAGTGTGGGTAGGATTCCTTGTTTGTTATTGGTGTGAGAGTAAGGGGCATTGAGATGGGGATAATAGCAAGTTCATGATGCTTCTAGTCCATATGGAAGGAGAATGGTTGAGTTGGGTCTTGTTTGGATTATTTTGTGGGGAAAAAGGGTTTTGTAGGGTTGGAAGAGGATGTATTTGGTGTGGAGGGAGGTAGGGGGTATGTGTGTTTGTAGTGTGGTTTGGGGTGGTGTTTGTGGGGAGCAGTGGTAGTATGTATTGTTGGTCCTTTTGTGAAGGGGTTTTTTGATTTAAGGTTTAATATGAATTGTGTTTCATAGTTATGGAGGAATTTTTTGTTGTTCTCCCAGTGTTTAAGGGAAGTTAGTTCTTCCTTTTGGCATTCATCTTTCCACAGCTTAATAACATGTTCGAGGGATTGCTCGTTGGAGTGTGTGGTTAGTTCGAAGAGCATCTCATCATCAATTTTTGTGTATTTTTGTTCGTGATTTTGTGCTCTGAGTTTTAAAAGTTCCACTTCAGTTTTCATCTTTTCAGATGCCAGTTTTTCTCTTAGAAAGCGTTGTTCTTCTGGTTCATCTGTGATGTGTTTAATTTGGAATTTACGGGGTAGTATGATGGGAGAAGAGTTTAACCATTTGTCATAAATTTCAGCTTTGTTGTGGTTTTTAAGCATGTTCCAGAAAAGGAGTTTTCTGTTGTGCAGTTTCTTGGTCCAGGTAGATTTGATCTGGTTTTTGATGTGTAGTGCTGGAGTTAAAGTGTGTTCATTCTGTGAGTTGGATGATGTATGTGGTTCCTTCCATGATGAGTTGGTAATTAAAGTTTTTAGTGTAGTGCTAATTTCATTTAGGTTATCATTAATCTTATCCGAAAGATGTTGATGTGGGTTGTTTACTGGGATATCTTGGGTTTGAAGGAGAAGTTCATTAATTTTGCTGGAAAGTGTGAGTAGGTGTGTGTTAAGTGTTTTGAGTTCTTTTAGGATGGTCTCATTGGTGACTTTCTCTGGAAGATTGGGGTTATTTTTAGGTGGCATTCTGTATCACACGTGTGGTAGAAGGTACAAGTCAGTAAATAGTGGGGTTGTGTTAACCGCACGTGGAGAAATAATAGGAAAATGAAAAAAAGCCAGAATGCTGAACTGGAAGCATAATTTAATAAAGATTTTTTCTAACCGGTTTTCATTGCGATGAAGCAAATTATCAAGAAGAAGGAGAATGAAAATGTTTTTTTACAAAGAAGTACAAAAAAGTACAAAATGAAGAAAATAATATATAAAACAATAATATATAAAAAAAATAAATATACCCATACATTATATTGTCTTTGAGCTTTTGTAGTTCAATAGTAGTTCATGTATAAATTGGTAGGAAAAATAAGGATGCATGAGAGTTAAGAGTTTTGTTAGGTTTAAAAAAAGGGTTAAAAGTTTGTGTTAAGCAGGAAATGTGGTGTCAAAACAGGAAGTGTGTGTAAGGGGAGACAAGTGTTTTTAGTTAGAGTTATGAACTCTTTTTTTCCAACAGGAAGTTTGTGTCTGTTCATAGAGAAATAAGGTCACTGAGGGGTGTGTGTGTTAAGAAATGGTTGGAATTTCTCTATGAAAAGATTCTCCTTGTTGGTTCTTTCTTGTGTGGAGATTCTGTCTTTACATTGATAGAAAGGGAATATAATGAATTTAGGGTTTTTGTTTCTGGCGCAAGAGTCTATGTGGCCACTGAGTGGAATTTGGCGGTATTGAGGGAGGTTTATTTGTTCCTTATGGACAGCTACTCTTCTACGTAATGGGAGGCTCGTCTGTCCGATATAGAAGTTTTGGCAACCTGCGCAAGTAAGGACATAAATGAGGTTACTCGAGGAACAAAAGAAATTGGTTTTAATTTTAAACTTTGTTCCTCGTTTGAAGGTAAATTCAGAGCCTTCAAGTAGGTAGGGGCAGGTGCCACAATTAGGGCGTGCACATTTTTTAACTGATGGGGGTGGAAGTGGTGTATGTAGTTTGGAATTGGTTAATAATGTTTTCAAAGATTTGTGTTGCCTTTTGCATTTAAGGACTTTGTGTGTATTAATGATATTGTTCATTTTCGGGTCTGTGGTGAGTAAGGGGAGGTTTTGCTTAATTGTGGTGAATGCTTCGATGTTATTGGGGTTATGGGTGGAGATGTATGGAAGTATTTTGGGGTTGGGTGTGTTATTATGTTGGTTGGTTTTTAGTGTGTTTTTGTCAAATTCCTTGGCACGTTTTATTCCAAGATCTATGAGTGTGGAGGGATATTGGCGTTGTAACAGTGTTTTTTTGAGATCTTGTAAGCGTATTTCTCGAGTGGTTGGGTCAGAGACAATGGTGCAAATTCTTTTAGCTAAATTAAAGGGGATATTTATCTTGGTGTGTTTTGGGTGGCATGAGCTAAAAAGGAGGTATTGTTGTGAGTCTGTAGGTTTGTGGTAGATGTCGGTTGTGATTTGGTTATTAGGTGTTTTTATGATTAAGAGATCAAGAAAAGGGAGATGATGTTTGCTGAATTCCATAGTGAGTGTGTGTAACCTCATATGTGAGTGTGTGTGTTTTAATCTATATGTATTATTATGTATATATATGTGTGTATTTATGTATATATGTGTATGTATGTATTTATTTATGTATTTGTATATATGAGTGTTTATGTGCATATGTGTGTATGTTGTGTGTATATATGTATATTCTTGTGTATATTTGTATATGTATGTAAGTACGTATATATATATATGTTTGTGTGTATGTTTGAGGGCGTGTGTTGGTGTGTATTTGTTTATAATATTCCTTCTTTACTAATTCTAGTAGTTATATTTTATTTTTATTGGTAGGTTAATATTTTAGTGACTTTAAGGATTTATATTGTAATGACACTACGATTTTTATAAGATTAAATCAATAATAGTATTTTAGCTTATTTCATAATATTATTTGATTTACGACTCTTAGTCTTATTATTGATTTATTATATATTAGAATTTAAAATTCATTAATATGTTTTATAAGATAGCTGTGGTTATTTTATGTTGTTAGTTATATAAAGTTTAAATCTTTCATTCATTATTTTAAATATTATTCTTTCATTCATGTTTTCATATTCTATTCTCTATTTTAACGTAGTATTTTCGCGCGAACTCTTGCTAAGAAACGCTATAGGTATTAGTTAACGTCTAAGTTTCAGTTTGAATTACGAAAAAAATATGGATAAGTACTGTTTTTACTTTGCTAAACGATTTTACTACTATTTGAAAATAATATGTATTCTTGTATTTTATATTATTCATTTGGTTTTTTTAAAGATTATTTTTTATAGATAACTTATTTAACACTAAATTATTTAGAAGTTAGAGTATCATTTCAACATAATATAAGACTTCGATTTGATTAGGGTTGAAATATTTTCGATTATTTTGATTAATAATATTTGATGAATAATTAGTCTTTATTGTTTATAATATCGTTAAAGGTTTTTTTAATTAAAACTTAGGCTATATAAAGTTTAATCTTTCATTCATAATTCTTTCATTCATGATTTTTTCATTCATGTTTTTATTTTTATTTTTACGTTTGTAGAAATAAGTATTCTTGTATTTTTCTATTATTCAATTGATTTTTAATGATAATTAAATAAACGTTTTTAGTCTTAAATAGTCTAGCTTTAACAATTACACCGGTTAAATATGTGCTAATATTATCTTTATTATTATTTTAACCTTAAACTTCGTTCAAATTGTATTTAAAACGATAATAATTTAAGTTGGTTTTTGTATATAATATACATGTTTGTATATATTATAATGGATGTAGGGATGATTGTGGAATGTTTATATAAATTCATTTGGTACTTGTCGTTGGTTGATATATACTTTTATTTGTTATTATTATTGTTGTGTTTTGACCTGACGATTAGCTGTATTTTTGAATAAAATTTATTTTCGATAATTTTAATTGATTTTAATTGATTTAAATTTCCTTTCTATTTGAAAATTAGTTATGAAACACGTGTAGTCATTTTATTATCTTTATCTTATGATATTTACTTTGTATTATATTGTACTCATTTATTGTGCTTTTAATTATTAATTTTTCTATATGTGACAGTGGATTTTCACCGATGAGTTCATGAACTTTGGTTCTTTTCCCTAAAACTATATATATATATATATATATATATATATATATATATATATATATATATATATATATATATATATATATAAAACTTAGATATGTTTCGACCAAAGATTGGTCTAGGCCATGTCTAATTTAATAGCACCACCCGATAGGATTATCTAAATCCTTTTTAAGTCAAGTTTTGTTTATGGTCCATTCAAGTAGTGAGTTCTTGTTGAGTGAGTTGTGTCCAGGTATGGGTGGCTTATCTGGTATTCATTGAAGAAATCTGTCCAGACTCCGTTTAAAGGTGATGGGATCATTTTCCTCTGTAATCAGTTTTGGGACAATGTTAAACAGGGAAGGGCCTGTTGAGGAAAAGAAATTATGTCGAAGTGTACCTATATGTTGTAATCCTGAATTGGGCAGGGGACGTATGGTCTGTGGTCCCAGCCTTGGATGAACCTTGAAACTAATGTTCAGGTCGTTTGAGCAATGCTGGTGGTATATTCTCCACATCATAGAAATGATGTACCGCTCGCGGTGGCGCTGGAGCGAGTAGAGTTTCAAGACTTTAAGGCGGTCCCAGTAACTGAGATCAGTCATGCCTTCAATTCGTTTAGCGAGTGGCCTCTGGGGTGATTCAATCCTGGAGGTGTT